>NW_010542734.1:0-127088 GCF_000687285.1 Phaethon lepturus
AAGGCCCGTTGCCGCCGCTGCGGTGCGGGCCCTTCCCTCCCGGTCTGGGCGCGCCTGCACCCCGCGCCGGGGAGGCGCTCGGGAGCGACGTTTCCAGTGCTGCGCTTGCCGCTCTTGCCAGAAGCAGCGTTGCTTTCTTGTCTGCTGAGGATTTCGTCTTGGCGCTGCTGAGGGGCGTGAAGGTGGAGGAAAGACGGCAGCTGTGTTTGGAAAGTGACCGTGCGTGGAAAACTGTATGAAAAGAAGGTAGCTGGATGGTTAAAAAGGCCTTTCCCTAGGAGGGAATCTCGGTCACTCTTGGCATTCGGTTGAGGGCTGAGAGAAGCCTATCACAAAGCAGAGGACTTCCTTCTCTGAAAAATCTGCTGTGTGTGGTGCCGGGATGAGAAGGAAGCAGCACTGAAGTGCCAGTGGCCCGTGCACCTGCTCACGCTCTCCCCACACACAGGCCATGTGTTGAGGAATCGAGCTCAAGGCAGTGTTTCGACTCGTTCTTCCTCCTTAGGGCAGCTTATGGAAGTTTTTTGTCAAAAGAGGAGGTGAATCGAAGAGGTGTGGTTGACTGGAAGTACGCTATTAGAATCTATGGGTTGTTTGAGAGGCAGGCAGTGGGTTTTTATGTCTAATGCAAGAGATAGCTCAGCAGTTCTCCATCCGCTTGTATTTTTCCCTAAAACAGAGAGTTCCCACGTGCTTTAAGATCAGACATAGCCCCTAAAGCATGACATACCTCTCAGTTTATCATGTTAACTAGGTACGTGGATGTTCAACCTTCTTAAGCAAGCTGTCCAGCATCAGTCCCCTATGCCCCTATCTCTTCATCCTCCTGGCTCTTTTCTAGATGTTTGGGTTCCAGAAAAACAAACATGTCTCAATCCCTAGGAGCTTGTTGCTCAGAGAGGAAAAAGACATCTAGGTTTCTTAAGGTAGCAGTCCTCCTGGGGACAACGTTAGATGCCATTGAGCAAGCTGCCTTTATTGGATTGTGCTTTTCTCTAGATCATGTCTGAGGTCAAGATTGGACCTGGAATAAAAAAGTCTATGAGAAAACAGCACTTCACAGAGCTGACTTGTTTTCTTGGTGATCTCCCTAATGACTTTCTTTCTCCCAGTTCTCTGGGGATCTAGGTGCAAAACAAAATAACATAGTTCCTCCAAACAGCATTTTATCTTTAGCTTCTTGATTCCAAGTTCCTGCTTTTAAGGTCTGTTTTCTGTTTCATGTGAGAATTCTTGAGTTTAACACTAATTAAACACTTTTTTTTTGTTTTTATACTTCTATGTGATAAAGAAGCAAAGTGTCAGCTCATCTGTTTCCTTACGGCCACATGATCATAACACATCTACTGGCTGCATGCAAGCTCCCAGATGGAGGTCAGTTTGACCTGTGAAGCCATAAGAGATGAGGATCTGCCCTGTAGTGATCCAGCTCTTTTTTTTGTATGATCCCATTACTATTATAATAAGCTGTGTCTGGGTGAAGCTGCAAGCAGGATCTCCAGACAGGCAGTTTCCTGATGAGGATTTTCATCTGCTCTTGAAATACAGCTTGCTCCTTCAAATTAGCTGAAGTTTTGTGAAACTTAGAGATGCACTTTCAAGTCCGTGTTTCCTGAAGGTTTTATTGTTGCTTTGCTCATTTTGCAGTTGGGATTGATTGCTGTTCTACCTTTGGTTTTGTAATCATCATATGGCTATTTCTTGAAGATGCCCAGAGTTGGTGATACAATACTTTGCATATAAATCTGACATAAGTATGTTGAAAATTAAATAATAACCTACAGTATTTCTTTTTCTTCAGAACATTCTGAAGTCAGTTAGCATTGGTATTCATGTTCAGGTTTTTCACTTTCTTCTTTCCACCACCTCAGCTTTTAATTATGGCTGTCAAACTATAGTACAAGCCAGACATGGCATTTAGCAACCTAATTGTACCATCCTCCCCCCTGCGTTTCCTTTCCTATAGGCATCCACAAATGCCTATACCAGTGGGTACCTCTGACATTTCCAGATTGCAATTTGACAGTGTCAGAAAGGTTCATGAATTATTAAAATGGCTCAGCATCATAGAAGTTGGGAAATTACATACAATTTGACAAAACAAGCACACACAGAAAAAGAAAACCCCACCCAGGCATTCCCAAATCAAGAGAGCACCTTTAAAACTTTCCTCTGAATTTGCTTAAAAGGCTTGAATAGTAGGAGAGATGCATGAGTCATTCTCTCTCTGTCTCTCTCTAGAACAGGAAAGCTAGCAGAGGGTGGAGGCATGTCAGCACGTAGTGTGGTACGCTTTAAAATACCAGCTGAAATGACTAGGCTGAAGAAGTGGGAGGACTGATATTAGTCACACACTGTTACACAGTTCAGAAGATGCAGGCAGAAGGAATTACCGGACAGACATATGCCACTTGGCCCAACCTTTTAACACATGTATTTTGACTTCAGATCTCATCGTTCATTCTTCAGAATGTTTCTGTTTGCCTTGCATTGTGAGTGAGATTCGTTATCTTGGCCACACAGAGAACAGCTGACTGTTCTTAAGCCGAGATGTTAGAAAAATGGTTGAGTTTACCACATAGACAGTATTGGCAACTTACATCCGTGAGCGTTTTGCTCAAGCCTTTTGTTCCTTGTCTCATTCGACAAGCCCGGGAGCTGTTGCAGTCTTCCAGCTCCATGAGCATCAGTAGGGAGGATGAGGATCTGTGTAGGCGGTGCCAAGATCATGGAGAGAACTCCGATACGATTTCCTGCCCTGCTGCAAGCAATTCTGTGTTAGCTGTCTGCACAGTGAAGTAATATATTCTCCATTTCTTAGGCCCTGTACCTTCACCATTCTTGGCATTTACAATATTATGCAGAGTTGGCCTACCCTGCAGAGAAATAGACTGCGTTGCTTCTGGTGGCCACAATACGTAGGCCAAGAACTTAGATGTAAGCGCTCCATCAGGCTTTGTGATTGCAGTAGTAACAGAAATGAATTTGGTTCAAGAAAAGGGGCAGTGTATCCTTTGGATGTGTGAATTTCCTGCTTATAATGGAAAAAAAAGCTTTTTGAACACTGGAATCTTTCTAACATGTTGAATATTTACTTTTCTTCAGTGTCTGCAGCTGAAGGATTTTGAAGTACTTTAGAAACCTCAGCTCACCTCTGAGTGTTCATCTTGCTCTCCCAATGTATCTGAAACCATTGTTTAAATCTACTTTATATGCAGAAATTAGGGTAGTGACCTGCTAGATTTTGCAAGAAACAGCTGGTATCACAGCCACAAATTGAGCTC
Organism: Phaethon lepturus; assembly: GCF_000687285.1. Classification (NCBI taxonomy): domain Eukaryota; kingdom Metazoa; phylum Chordata; class Aves; order Phaethontiformes; family Phaethontidae; genus Phaethon; species Phaethon lepturus. The sequence continues at coordinate 3,285 of NW_010542734.1, forward strand.
AGGAGTTATCTTTTCCATTTTTTGTAAACTGCTTGTCCCTGTTACCTTTCGATATACTGCAAAAAATCTTGAAGCCAAGTAAATGATAGAAATGCAGATCACGTGGCATAAGATCTTGTCTTGTCCTAGGTTGAACATGGATACTTGCAAATTTAACTACATGGCTCTGCATGACCTGTCTTTCTCAAGCAATCTGTTTTTGATAGTTTTTAAGTCTAGGCCATGTGCCTGGTGCAAGGCAGTTCATTGTGCTGAGTAGGTCCGGAGGTCGGTCTTTCTTGAGCTGAGGTATAAACTGCCTTTGGTAATAATAAGACAGAGAGGTGGCCCCTGTTTTGCCCAGGTCTTGGTGTAGTATGTCCCTCTGCTTGCCGTTTTTATCCAAAGACGGGAAGAAGTTTGTGCTTAGATAAACTCGTCAATGTATACAAACAACAGTTCGCTGGTGAGACCCTCTGCTTGGGCCTGTAGACGTTTGCAGGATACAGCCCTTTTATGTAGCTGAATTTTTAACAGAAGGTGTTTCATTAAATAGCCCAGATCTTGTCTCTGTTCTATACTGCTTTATCTCTCTGCAGTACATCTGATAATCTTATCTATCACATTTAAACAAGCCAAAAATAAAACCTGCAACAGACCTTCCTAGTTGTCTGTGACTGCCTGAAGAAGTACTTCCATCAGCCCTGTGAACCACTGTGGGTTTGTTCTTAACCAGACTTCAGACTGTTTGCCATGTGCAAGTATTTCCTTAGTACCACTCCTCAAGAAATATTTTAGATGTCAGATATAATACCTTTTTCTTTAAAAGAAAGGAAAGTCATGATAATTTTCTCTAATTTTCTGACAAATTCTGAAATTAATTATTGGAATTGTACCATTCCCCTGCCTTAATTGGATAGCTGGAACACATCTTAACAGCTGTCAAGAATCCTCAAATGAGTAAAATACAGTGCTAAAGCTTATGAAAGTTTTTTTGTACGTGAGCTATACTAGCTGATGTTATTAAATCATTTCATTTGTTAGAACATCCAGAGTAGTTTTCCCTTCCTTCTGGTTAATGTGCTCTGTAGGCTGGCCACAGCTTTTTTGATGGCATATATTGAAATCTCCTTCCCAGAACCATTATTTTAAGGATAATAAGGACAATAGCAGGCAAAGAAAAAAGACCCTCTTGCCTTTCATGGTGAAACTTGGCTTACTGAGTGCATTTGTTTGCTTTTTTGATTTATTTTCTTTTGATCAGAACCATCTGACCCTCATGTTTAAAGGAAAGTGCAGTTTTGAAGTCTGCCTGTTATAACATCAATTCTGCAACCTGCAGCGAAAGGAGCAGGCAGATGCATACTCAGCTCATACTTAACAAATCTGTCTCTCTTGGCATGCAGAATCTACACCTGGAGCATATCAGTGTCCTTGGTCCCTACGCTGGGGGGTAAAAATTATAGGTTCCCTCCATTTGTCAGAATGTTCTTGCATGTGCAAAATACTGTACACAGTTTTTTTGCATGAACCTTTCCTCTTGTGTTTGGAATGGCAACTTTCTTGCTCGGTTTGAAATACATTTTCCTTTCCTCTGCATGAAAAAAATTCCCAGCCTCTCCAATACGCATGCTGTTTTTAAAGGCAAAAATTGGATGCTAAGAGAAGTGCACCCAGCAGCATAAGAAAAATGTGCTAACAAGTCAGCCAGTATACACCCATTTCGTGCACAGAATCAAGATCAGTGCTTTAGCAGTGAGATCATGCAGGCTTTGGGAGGAAACAAGGAGAACTGAGATGGGGATTGCTGTGATATGTGGGCTCCATATTTTATGCTCCTGAGATCTCTGCTGTCAGAACAGAGCAGCAGACGGTTTGTGTTTAGTTTATTACAGAATGTCAGAGGAGAGGGGGAAGTAGTTCCTTTCCTGGGGCCATATTTCTTGTTCTTCAAGGGTGCAGTTTCATTTGTCAGTCAAGCTGGTCTAAGTTGGCTTTGCCTCCTAATTATGTCATCTTGCCCCTTTTGCAGGCAGTCATGATTGTGCATTGGTCATTGAAACAAGGAGGCTGAAAACGAAATCTTTTTTTTTCGTTTGTGTCCCCTTGCCATATCAGCTCCATGGTCTGGCTGACTGCTATGTTAAGCCTAATTTGGTTCAAGAAAGGGAGCAAGATCAGGACATGACAGGTCCGCGGCTTTTGACAGCAAACGGGCTGCTGGCTTAGTAGGCTGTGAAACAGTACCTTCACTGCTAACTCCTGATTAGTATTGAAAGAGTCTGTTTATGCTTACAGTCCCGTTGGCTTTCTTGAGTAGTAAGTTCTTAGGAAAAACAAGTCCTCAGAGTTGCAGAAAGAGTCAGAAAGCACCGATTTCCTGTTTTGTGGTGAATGAGCTCTCTTTTTCTATTGATGTGAAACCTCTTGATTTTGCCAAAATACCATTTTCCTATGGACCGAAAGAAATCAGGATACAGCTTCAGACTAGATATTGTCCTGTGTGTTTTTGGTAATTCAGCCATCATTTAGGTACCTAAATTGGAAGTTGAGCTCATTTGGGAAATCTGTCTTAATTTTTGGTAGTGAACCATGAAAATGTACCAATTTCTTTGTGAAGGGGTTACTAGTTGAAAAGAATGCAATTGTCACAAATATTGCTGCTTCAGATTTGAAATTCCTGGCTCTTAATTCAGAATTTAACCTCCTCCAAAAATTCCAGAAACTGTTCAGCCAGACGTTCACCAGTTATTTAATTGTATAAATACACCCTGGGTTAATTTCTGGTTTAAATTTGTCTCATTAACGAGTTACTTTTGACTTACAGGAGTCTGAGATGAGAAGCTGACCCTGATAACTTTTTTCCGTGCGTCGTTTGTCTCTGATTATATGTGCTTTGTAAGTCTCTCATGTAAACAAGTAATGCGCTAAAAGTGAGCACGGTTGTGTGTTGAGCAAGTTTCTAACACAAACTTGTGCAGGCAATACTGGGGAAGGCTGTGCTAACTACACAGAGATTTTACTGCAGTCAGTGACCAGGTACTTCTCTGGAAACCATTCCTAGCATCCTATTTTATTATCAAACGTAAAACAGGTCACTCCGTGGCTTTGAATTCTGTAGCGAATCTGTTCGGGTGACCTCACAGCAGCATCCTGCAATCTGGCGTGGTGGGTCGGAGCAGCAACAATTTCTTCACAGCATGAACCTGCCACTGCCCTTCCTGGTTTTTCTTTGAAGTAGGTCAAGTCTGTGAACTGCTAAGACTCCGTGGACCCCTCATTTATTTTACTGTTCTGGCTTCCAGAATGCGAAGTAGAGAGATCACCTACTTCATTCTGTCTGAGCACTAGCAGCTTAGGTGCAGAAAACACAATGCATGCTAGGCCTAAACAAGAAAGGCTCTCAGTAGCGTCATGCTTCAGCTTGAAGAGGATAATTTGCAAAGGGAAGCTCTTAAGAGTTGTTTCCATTCAGTTGTTTACAAATGATGCTTTTCATCCCTCTTCTCTAACTTTTCTTTGTTTTTCTGGAAGTTGTATCTGTTGTATCAGCTGTTTGAATACGTTATGTAAGTTGCATAACCACATTTGAGGTTTTACTGAGGGGTATCACAGTCTGCAGAGCTTCAGGAGAAAACTTGTATCCATGAGAGTTACCCGGGTCTCAGAGAGGGCCTACTCGGAGCACAGAGTCCCAGTGGAATCGTGTTGAGGGAGAGGGGGGCAAAAGACAGGGAGACTATTTCAGTAGATTTTAATGATGGATAGACAAGTCCTGTAAAGACTTGAATAACTGAAAATATCTCTGGCTTCATCTGCATGTTTCTAACTGGGATACAGTACGTCCAGCATCTCCTCGCTAACTGATCTGGATGTAACCTGAGGGGGGTTTAGAAATGAATTCCAATTACCTAAACTTTACTGATTTTTCCCATAAATATTTAGCTTACATGTGTGGCAAACTTTCCATTCTGGCCATCGTACTAACATGGTTCTCATATGAAAATTATTTTTAGTAAACAGCGGTGTCATTATTTAACACAATTAAAAAGAGAAATATAGATTATTTTTTCCTTACCGATGAGAAATACAGGGTGCAGAGCTGTAGTGCAAGGTTTTTATTAATTGTATTGAGTGACCCATTTGAAATGCTGAGGGTCCTCTGAGCATGTCTGTATTTGTTACGCATTTGCACAGCATCTAACACGATGACCAGTAAACTGTACATCTTCTACCAGTGCAAAGAAACAACTACTAGATGGTAGAAGTTGTTTCTACTTACCTTCCACAAAAATCATTAAAGCAAACTGTTCCTCCTCAAGGCTTCCTTCAGTTTTACCTACTGTACAGGGAAAAGCATGAGTCTAGCTTTTGACTTGCTGGTTCTTTTAGTAAGTTGTTGACGTTTGAGCAAGGTTGAATATAAGCTTTGATCCTCCTCCGCTTCATCATCTAAATTTGCACTTTAGCTTTTTGCACTGTGATGTGTCATCTGCATCTTGGGCTTTTAGTTTGATTGTTTGATAGTCTGGGTTCAGTCTAGATGGTAAGGATGGTCATCCCTGAGTGGAAACAATGGGTAGCAGACTGTGCCCATAGTTAGGATATGCTGTGCTCATTCTTATCTTCAGCTTCAATTAATTTTTGGATGAAGTAATGTTTTTCAAATTATTACTGTACAACTGTGAACCAATACTTGCTCAGAACTTCAAACAACAGCATTGTAATACACTTTTCTTTATAGATATTTCTAATTGATTTCACTGCTGTCTTTAAACAATTTAAACATAGTGTTTTGTTCCCCTTTTAGCTCTGTAGTGGGGGATCTTTTTGATATTTTGTGGCAACAGTGGCCACAAGAGTAAAAATACATTCTTTCTGCTCTATTTTTGAATCATTCTCTAAAATTGAAGAGGGGTGAATGTTGGTAGTGTATCTTGATAAGGCAAAAAACTTGTTTATTGCTTTTAATTATGGATTAATCTTGGAGGACAACACCCTTTCATTAGCTAAACCAATCAAATAACCCACATGATTAAGTATTAGTAATAAAATGGTACGCTGTTGTTGCTACTTCAGGAACAAATTTTCCCTTTTCTTTGGAAAAAACATTTCAAGAGTTTTGTTCCTACATGCTATGTTAGAATTGTGTTATAATTCACTATGCTTGATCACCATCTAATAGTACACTGTGTGCAACTGAAAAATTTCTGCCTAAACTGCAGGAAGCCTGATGGCAGCTGCTGTTGTCTTCTGTAAAAATTCCACTGGACTTTTTCTGAAAAGTGCAAAACTTCTTATTTTTGGGAGTGACTGCCTTGACGAGTTAATTTGTAGTTACAAACTATGTGGGAATGTGATCTAACCAGCTAAATAGTACTTTAACCTTACTATCATGAGCATATTGCTTACTTTCACGCTCTGTGTATGCTAAGTGATGAAATCCTATATTCTGCATCTCGGCTGTATTTAGCCTTTGATAGGTCAGTGATAGAATCATCTTTAGGTACCAAGAGGCTGAATGTATATGACAGTCTTAGCTGCAGACAGAGTAGAATTACAAAGGAAATACATTTAATGTATATGTTTTGGCATCATGCTGTCAGTTGCAGTAATTTTAATTAATGAATGTTGGGTTCTTTGTTTTATCTTGCGTATGCATGTGTGTGTGTGCACAAGTTTTGATCTCAAGCATATTGTTTTGGGAAATCAAGAACTTTCAGCAAAAACTGCTCAGATCCACTCCAAGTAATAGAATACGAACTGGGACTCGTGAGCGGTGATACTTTGTCTCTTACATCTGGCAGGCTCAGTCCTGAACCCTGACCACAACACCTAATTTGTACTTTGTACCTGTATTTCTCACATAGTGATCGTTTTCTTGCCTGGCTATTTTCTGTTGTTCTGACATGTGTGGGTTCACACATAACTGAAAACTTTAGTGGTACTATGTACAATTATTTGAGATCATTGCCCATGTGTCCAAAAGAAGACTAGCAGAAATAAAAAAGTAATAGAATTTTTTTTTTTCTCCATTTCCTTGATGTTTCATGGTTTGGCCAAGACCTTTCTATTTTTTCATTTGAGTTGCTACCATACAGCTTTTTATGTAGACCTCTTTGGAACTGTTCTTTGATGTCTAGGCTATTTAATCTAAAATTCTATTCATTTTTTCCTGGCAGCAGCTACTTCACAGCAAGTGCATTAGTTAAAATTTGTGCTTGTCAAAGACTGTGCCTTCAGGGTTTTTTTGCCATAGCAGAATGAATTTTTTCTTTAGCCCAACTAGACTATCACAGTACAGCCATAGAGACAGACAGTATGGATTCTGAGATGTAAAGAACAAAGTATCACCCTGGGAGCATCATGTTAAGTTTTATCATGCTTCTATGTCCTAATATTATGGGTACCTGGCTTGTAATAGTGCTGTTCACCAACATCTGCCATATTGAACAGATTTGAGAAATTATTATTTTATACTCTAGATGGTACAAATACAAATAGCTGTCAGAATTCTCCAGCTCACTTGCTGTAAGTCTGACACATGAACTGAAAAGTTCTTTATGCTAAAATGATAGTTGGCATGGAAAGGTGGGGAACATTCTGCTGCCCTCACATTGATGATCATTCTATCCAACTGCCAAACTTTTCAAAATCCTTGTTTAACTTTTTTAAAATCTCTCTTTTATGCTGTTTCTTGTTAAGATCCTGCTTTATACAAGCATTATTTTCCTGCATCAAGTGAGTGACCCAAGGAAATCTGTAAGCAGTATATGAAGTTACTTTTAGAGTAAAATCTGGATCATATTTAACAGAAAATCCATGTGTAATTAAGTCTTAGGGCCCTACTGGAGTGTCTGTCACTGAGTTCTAGAGGTTTTTTTATTTCTTTCTCAAATAAGGATTTTTTTCCACATCTTTGAGTTGGATTTACAAGCTGTTAAAAACAAGTACAAAATGTTACCACTAACATGTTTCATTTTTTTTCCATAACAAGGCAAAACAAAGTTTCTTGTTAGAACAGGTATTCTCAAGTTTCACTAGTGAGTGTTGGATGAGAAACTTAAAGCAAGCATGTATATCACTTATGTGGATGGGAATATGTCCCAAGAGATTTGGCAGCTAGTCTCCTCCTTTATTAATGATACTGCACAATTAGCTATTACATAAAGGTTTGTCATTAAATACATTTCTAAGGAGGGTATATATAACTTTGCCCATTTTGCTGACTGAGGAAGCTAAGGTCTAGAGAAAGGAAGTGATTATTCACAGAGCCTGGAGAGGAAATGGAGTCCAAAATTCTGTATAATAGACCATGCAGACAATGTAACTTGCCCTAAAATAACCATTGCATTTCAGATATGCCTGTGTTGCTCTGCATTCCAAAGAGATAAAGGATCTGTTGCTCTTCTTTTTAACCAACTGTCCCTCTTTCTTTCTTTTTTCCAGCTAATATCTTGGAGCCAGGATCTGAAAACACAGATGATTTGTGCCCAGCAAAATTTTTGGTAAGTCAATTAAATTTCAGACTTGAACAAAAGGGGTGTGATCAGTGATCCTGCTGTAAGGCATTACTTACTAGTCAATTAGTTGCAGTAGAGCAGGAAGCATACAGCTGTTCAGTCGGACATAACTGCTAACATGCTTGTGACAACAGGTGAAATTATGGCTTTCAACAGACTGGCAGGGAAGACTCTGCAAGGAAGGTGCAGAGGAGGAAACAGTGCCAGGAAAATGGTGTCGGTGGAGCCAAGCATGCAGAAGCCCCCTTATTTGCTTTGTGACTTTAGGTCACAGCCCAGCTCTTTGAAACTGCGACTGTCAGTACTCAGCAGAAGAGTAATAATGTGTTGCCCCAACAGCATTATTTGTCCCTGTTGATGTCCTTGTGCAAAACACAAATCCTAAAACAGCTTGGCTCAGAGCAGCTGAATGAATTCAATCTCCTCGAAAAGCTCTTGCCTCTGTGGGGCCCTTACACAGCATGGAGACACTGAACGAGATGCTGACAGGTCTCTTGTTGTGCAGAGTTTGTGTATTTTTTTTTTACTGCCATGAGTAAACTTAATGGTCCTAGTCTTGTTCTTGTCAGCCTAATCCTGCCTGTGAGGGGTGTTCTCTGAGGTCAAGGGGAGTTGCCTGTGCCATGTGGCCTTCAAAGCTTAGTCCTCCAAATTCAGGGAGGTCTTTGCCGTTAACTGTTCTGGAATTGGGAGCTACAGCCTGATTTTATTTACTGCTGCTGTAAAATCTGAGTAGGGAATCCCCATAGTCATTCTTTCTTTCAATCCACGAGTACTAAAGCAGGCAGCATCAACTGCAAAGCAGTGGTTAAAAAGACAACTTCTTTCTTCTGCAACTTCAACGAAAGAAAATGGGATGGTTGGAGGAGAGAGTAGGAAGGCTTGTGGGGTCTTGCAGCTGTTTTCACATCCTCTCTCAAATAGAATTTCTTCAATTAGTAGCAAGGATTTTATGCAGGAAAACTTGTAAGAAATCAGGTTACACTAACGCTTTTTTCCCAGGAGCTGCCATAAGTTGCATTACTGCATGTTATTTTATTCCTCTTTTTTTTTCCTCTCTATGAAACTGCAAAAGTGACAGTGCTTTAAATGGAAAGATTTGCAGCAAGCCATCAGTCATTGTGCATGGAGGATATATCTTTTGGTTTAGTCTTGCTTGTGCTTCCATAAATCAGCATAGCTAAAATATTTGTGGTTGTCTGTAGGAGATTTATGCAGGTGGGAGATTAGAGTCAGTCTGTCATTTTTGTGGGGGAAGTGAGAGATGGAACGGGCTGGGGAATGCTGGCTTGCAGGAAGAAAGGATTTATAATAATGTCAGTAGATATTTAGGGGTTCCATAGAGACAATTAGCAAAAAGTCTGTGTGTGTACATGTGTACACATCTCTGATTTGGAAAGAGGCTGTTGTTACCCTGCATCATTCTTTAGTTAGTCTAGTCAGAGAGAGAATTATATGGAAGCATTCCTTTTCTCAGATCTGCCTTCAGACTTGGTTTTCTTTTTTATTTTCCTTTTTTCCCTTACATCCAAAGTGTTCTGTATATGGGTTATGCCTTATTTTTGCTGGCATATGCCTATTTTGCAAATTGGCTAGATGAGTAATTGTGTTGGGTTAAAAAGATCTTACAGACTGCCTCTGGTCACACAATCACTGAATGTAAGCTTAGGTAATTTGCTGATAATCGTGACTACGTAAGTGCATCTGGGCAGGGAATGAAGAGGAAGGAGGGGTATGAGAAATATATATTCTAACATTGGCAGCAAAATCCAGGTCACGTTTTCAGTTGCTGTAACATTGTATGACTCCACTCACCCTAATGTTTCACTAGTTCAGAGCAGTTATGACCCCTGACTTCAGTGGAGATACACAGATTTACACCAGCTGATGTCCCGATGCTTTATTTCTGTGCAACAGAAGTGGCCCACCAGGAGCGCTAAGGATGGGGTAGCTGTAAGTGTGCTCTAGGCCTCTGCCAGTTAATCTTCCCCTTGCAGTCTCAGGCAAAGGCCAGGACAAAGCTGTGTGAAGATCATCACTGTAGCTTCTCTTTCGCCTCATTAGTAATGAGATCAACCTTGTTCTGAAGTGCTTGCTAGTTTAGGCAAGGTTCAGTGGGCAGTGAGGGAGGCTGCGGAGCCCTGAAACCTTGTAAATACGTTTTGGAAAGTTTAAAAAGAAGTGCTGCGTAAAATGTGATACTTAAAAGTTCTGTAGACATATTTCTCCTTTCCTCCCTAGAGGGTTTCTGATTTTCCAAATACCTCTGTTTTGCACCCTCTGATTCTGGTTTCCCCCCCAGTTTTACTTCAGACTGAGCTGTAATATGATATAACCAGTCAGCAGCAGCCAGCCTTCAGAGCATAAACTAGGGAGTCCTGCATAATTCCAGCAGATTTATCTGCATAGTCCTGTGCTGAATACCTTTCTTTAGGATTTGAGGAAGGGGCAATGCCACCTACAGAACTCCCATCCCAAAATCAACACACTGACCAGTGGTACCAGGACAGGACTGGGTGAAAAATTACCCCCTAGTTCGTTAAGCCAAAATGAATGTCTCCACTGCTTTATTAATAGAGGAGACATGCTTTGCCAGTACTATTTGGGGGGGGAAATCATGAAAGGAAGGATTAACTGCTTTGTTGAAATACCATTGCTGTGCTGTGTCACTATCATGTATTCTATTAAGCATAAGTAAAAATAATTTTTGGGGATGTGTGTAATATGATGGGACAGAGATACTAATCTCAAATCAGATTTTTTTTTTCCTGTTTTCCATCTTTGCCAAGTCCCTATAAATCTTTGCAGTTTTAGAGACAGCCTAAAAAAACTGCTAACATTTTCAACTACAGAGCATAACACTGAATAAGGATAGTTGAAAAATTTCTGTCAAAACTGTGTCTAATGGAAAATAGAGTTTTGATAAAATAGCATTTTCACTGAAAATAGCTGCTTTCCATGGAGAATGTTAGTTTTTCACTGCAATATTTTGACAGAAATTTTAAAATCTTGGGCTGAAATATGTACAGCTGTTCAAGTCCGTCTAGTGCCACTCATATTTCTTCACCTCTTCAAATTTGAGGTATTTTGCCAACTCTTTGATTTTTAACATTGTGATACTTGGGCATTTTTGTCAAGCCCACCTCTAGATTCATGTCATAGGACTATTAGCTTCATGTTTAAAAAACAGAGTTTCTATGGCTTTTGAAGTTGGAGGGGAAAAAACCTCTTGAAAATGTGATCCAAGTACATCAAGACTTGGAAGTCAAAGGAAACAAATTAAAATTTTGTTCTCTTGTTTCAAATAACTCTCAAGATTTTTAAGCCATTTAAAAAATATTTCTATATAGAAAGTGTTTCACAGTCTGATTAATCATTTTGAATACATTTCTCTGATAGTGCTTTTTTGCATGAGTTTCAAATGTATGATTTGTTAACCAAACTATGTAAGGAATGTTCAAAACAAAACCAAACCACCCCACCTCCCCCCCTGAAAAACGCAAAACTACCAAAACCACCTTAATTTTCTGCTGTGATGTGGGTGATGATGATGTCTCCCTTACCAGGCTGTGGTAAAATTTATTGGAAGTGGGTAAAACATTGTGTGATCTTAATATGTCTATGTGTTGTAGCACAGATGTGCAAGCATCAAACAGCTCCGTTACAGCAGATGTAGATTAACTGCAAGGGTGGCACAGCAGGAGTTGGCATATAGACCCATTGCGAGGGGGACGACACTGAGGATACTTATTCCATTTGGTAGGCTGTGAGAAAACCTATGATACCAGCTCCTTACCACTCTTTCTCTCCATGCTGGCTAAATTACATCAATGTGAGGACAGATACACAGCATCAGGCAAAAGATTTGTCTAGCCTAATATTCTGTCTCAGAGAATTGCTCATGTCATATGCCCAGGGAAGAGTAAAGAACAGAGCAAAGTATAGACTCCCAATCTCCATGTTTCAAGGTCTTGAGCCAAAAGTGCTGCTTTTTTATTTAGGGCTTGTTGATGTTTGTTCTTCTCTTTGTCAAATTGCTTTTTGAATTTTAGCACCTGCAACATGCTGTGGCAAGGAATTTCAGTTTACTTAACTGCTCTCTGCATAGAAATTGTTCGTGTCTTTAAATATCCTTTGCTCCATTTTCTGTACCTCTCCCAGTTCTACTGTTTTCTTTTTTTAAAATGAGGGAGGCAGTACTGAATCCAAATGTGGGCAATACTCATAAATTTACCTAGTGACGTTAAAACGCTATCTGTTTTGTTTTCCTTTTCTAGTGATTCCTCACGTTCTGTTTGCCTTTCTGAAGGTCATTGAATATTATGCTGTTTTCATAGAACTTTTTGTTACAACCCGAAGATGTAACTGCATGGCAGCTAGAATTGGTTTCTCCCTCTGTGTTGAAATGACACCTTTGTTGTACTGATCAAAAGGGACTAAGAGGGTGAAAGAGGTGAAAAGGAGGACAAGCGAAGCCTCAGAGACTTTTGGGCAGGAAGCATTATTTTTTTTGTGCTTTCACTAGCAGAGACACTTCGTAATGTTTCTCATTATAGCTGGTATTGATTGGTGCTTTGAGATCTCTTTTAATTCCAAAGTTAAGATCTTCTGTCTGTGGTATTTGAGTTGAACCTGCAAGCTGCCTGTCTAAAGTACTGATGTCAGCGTTTATTCGAGGGCAATAGTAGAGTGAGGGTGTAGAATAAAGGTCTAATGACCATTTGGCTTTCTGGCAAGTGCTAAATGGTGCTTGTTCCAAACTGGACGTCGAATCCCTTTTAGGAAGTATTGTTAAGTGTAATATTCATTCCTGCTGTAATAAAGCCTTTTTTTTTGTTTGGTTGTTTTTCTGTTGTTTTGTTTTGTTTTGCATGGGTTCTCTGTTCAGAAGGTAGTGTCCAAGTGGCAAAACTTCATTCTAATATTCTAGTAAGCATCTGGAAATCTTAGGCTGTGTCCACACTAGTAAAATCAAGGATGCCTGGGAATGTTCCCAGGAATGTTCCTCAAATGTGGAACATGATACTGTACTACTGAAGTGCTGGAATGTTTCTTGGCAGAATTTTGGCCCATGCCAGCTAGTGTTTTTCTAAACCGTTCCCAGGTATGGTTTGAAGTTGGAGACTGTTCCCAATAAGTAGTTTATATGCAATCACCCTGTTTCAGGGACTTAAGGCACGAGCCATTCTCTATCAGCTGCCCTTAATGTTTAGGAACATTCCTACGCATGTTTAATTTACTAGTGTAAGTATCTGTTACACAAATTTAAAATCTTTTTAAAGAATGTGATAGTACCACTGAACTTACTTCAGGAGGTTGTTTACATACATTTTAAGTTATTCTCCAGCGGATGTCATTGTAGCTGATTCTGTGTTCAGCGATTTCCTTTGATCAGGCAGAAATACTTACGGTGATTTAAAATGGTGTTCACGGGCATGAATTTTATGCAGCAGTGTATGTGAATATGTAATAAACTTTTGAACAATATTACTTATTTTGTGATGTGCTGGCTATAAAGAAAGATCAAAGACATGCTTTTCTAGAGCTATGTTCATATGTAGTAGGAAGTTCCCACCCCAAGATACTACAGTTTTGAGAGCTAATCTACAAAAGACGTGTCTTAGGTTTACTCTTTTGTTTATTTGAGGGTCTAGGAAATGCAGGGTAGTGGCTAATATAAAATTTAGGCACTTGTATGTTGTAAAAATGAACATGTGAAATAGGTATGGGCTCAATATATAGATTGCAGGCATCTTTTTTTGTATGTGTTCATCAGAAACTGGCAATCACTGTGGCTCTTCATTTTACAATAGTTTAAATTTATTTCCTTGATTAAAAATAGCTTGATTTATAGATATTGCAGGATATACTTACATGCTATGTATAAAAATATAATAAATAAGAGGATGATGGTCAAGTTTGCTTACACATTCTGAAAAATTTGCAATTTGTTTGATTTGAATTAAAAATGAGTGCTTCCATCTTTGGTTTCTGGGGTGTGAATTTGAGGGTTGACTCCATGTTATAATCCAGTGACAAAGAATTGTAGTAAATGGGCCTGAGTGATTCTGGTGAACAAGAGCATCTGGCGCATTTAGAGTAAACGATGTACCAGTAACAGGGGAAAGCTGGAACGTGGAATGTGTACCTGAGACATGAAAGAAATAAATGCTCCAATGATGGGAGCTGCATGCTTGCGGGAGGTTTTCCTGCCCGAGTGCAAGCAGCTTCACAGCTCCTTTAAAACAAGACATCAAGCAGATGCCAGTTTACTGGTTTCCATGGGGACTATTACTCTGATGTGCAAATGCTGTGACCTCAGTGATGACTTGAGGACTAATACAAGTAAAATTGGTAGAGTTAGATCCCACCCACACTGTTGCACTGAGACCTGCACACCCTGTTCTTACCTGGTGGATGGGAAGAAACTTTAGCCCCCGCCAAGTGGCTCATATGACATTTCATATAAAGTACCCCAGCCACTAGCTCAGCTTCTGATCAGAGAGAGGGTAGTGTCCTCAACCTTAGCTCAGAGTACTTTCCTTCTGAGTCACTGGCAAGGTGACAGACATTAGCAGTTTGAAAATGTGGAGCCCATGAACATTAATACGAGTCCTTCCAGTTGCTTCAGTGGGCTCTAAATCCAGCTCACAGAACAGAACTTCAAAAGTCCAAGCTTCCATAACAAAATCACAGAGCTTGTAAAAGAAAATTTCCCAGACTTACTTGAAACCAAGTTTTTGCATTGTTTGAGATGAAAAGTTTATCAAGGTTTACAAGCCTTCTTGGTAAATTTTACCCATGTGTCAGGGGAATTCCCTGCAGCGGCTGGTGGTAAATGTTGAGGAAAGAGCTATAATGTAATTGTGAAAGCATGAGAAACCATAGAGGGTTTTTCAAATGAATTTTCAGGTTCATTCACAGCTTGGCTGAAGAGCAGCTGTGGGAAACAAACCTCCTGAGAACTGAAACCACTGAGTCTAACTCAGGGGTTGCAATTCTTTTGTAAAGCAGGGAATTTAAACGTTTCAGTGTTGGGGAAATGAAACTGGCCTGTCCTCTATTTCACTAGTGAGAAAGCAGGCCTTTCTGTATGATTTGGACTTCATTACAGAGAAGTTTTCGAGATATAGGAAGAAGAAATAGTAACTTTAAGTTTCCTTTATCCCTGACATGTCTGAGAAGGGCAATATTTTTGTTTAAAATTTCAGAACTAATCATCAGTGGCTTAATTTAGAGAGATATTGAGCATTATGTTGGAAGCATTGGGTCCCTGTAGCTGCTACTGAGTCAGTCATATGATGAATGAACAAAGCGGTCTTAATTGTTGTCACACTCCAAACTGAAGGGCTCATTTGGTGCTGGGATCCTGCTTGGAACTGGTATTCTATCACAAAGCAAAAGTACATGAAGACTTTTCATATCTGTATGAGTAAAACTAGGGGATACTGGGGTAGAAAAAAAGCCTGAAACATGATCTGGAAAACAAAATTAAACTGACCAAAGAATGTTTATAAAGCATATTCATGATATTACAGACATTTACTTAAGCCACTTTGTTTTAACAAATGTGAGGAGAACTAGCCCTTTCTGTGTCTTTGCCCTGTTGCACTAAGTTACACAGTGGTGCGAAACGGGAGATGTGCGTTATAAAATCTAAGAAAGATGTTTCTGTGCAGCATTCCATGGAGAGTAGCATTGTAGGGCTGAGCCTGCAGCTCCTGTGAACTCTACTTCAGTTTCCCCAATCATGTGCAGACCAATTCTAACAGAAATCAAAGGTAACTCTGAGTTCTTCCTCTCTTCTAAAGCTGCTTCGATAACCAAAGCTGACTTTGCATGGAGCAATGAATTCAAGGAAGATAGATGCCAATATGATGCATAGTTATATATTTCCAGTTTGTTCTTCAGCCCAGTGGCTTGTGAGATTAGCCTTCTTCACTAATTCATGCTCCAGCCTTGGACATTTGGCAGTGCGTCCTTTCCCTGCATGGCAGCTGAAAACAGTCCATATGAGAAGCATTCAGAGAGATGGTGCTTTGGATTTTTATTTGAAAAAATCTAACTTCAGGCAGCTGCACAGCCATGCAGTGTCCCTTTTCTCAGATTGTATAGGGTATTTTTTCTAATGGACCTTTTACCAGACTAGTTTGTATTTTTGCTATGTATGCAGACTCCCTGAGCACATGTAAACAATTTCCTGAAATATGTCAGTGGCACTATCAAATTAAGGATTACAATATGCTTTCTAGCTATTTTCTCTGTGTGGGGAACAATATGAAATACGGGGCATGCTTCCCGTATGATTTTTCCCTTTATAACCTAAAATTGCAGATTCATTTATTCCAACAACTCATGTGGAATTAATGTGGAACAGACAATTTTTTGGAAAAGTATGTTATAAATTTGATCACACTTTAAATCAGTGCCATTAGGATCTAGATTTTCAAAGATTCCGAAGTGCTTTACTGTCCAATGATTTAAAATGGGATGAGACACCACTACATCTGTTGAAGGTCTGCAACTTTATCTTTTAATTGCCACTGTAATAGAGGTGGGTTTTTTTTAAGCCTGCCTGTTGTTCTGATAACCTCATCTTCTAGTGTCCACCCTACAAGACCTCCCTAGCTTTTATCTGTAAAGCACCAAGTTCTTTGAATTAATTTTCATTTGTTCTCAGCTAGATAAGCGGTATCCTTGTAATATCCACTTGCTACACTGTCTTCATTGACGCATATAGCCTGTGTGGTTAAGTCTGTATCAGATTAGTGCTTATCGGACTGCACAAATGCAGCCTGGACACTCTTCTTGTGTCTCCAGGGTTACATTAAAGGCTAGTTTGCCCTGTTGGTTAACACAGTCTCTATTCAGGAAAGTGTTTAAGTAAATGCTTAAGAAAGTGAGTAGTCCTATTTAGTGGTAATACAGTTGCTCTTTTGCTTTGTTAAGAATATGTTTAAACATTTCCTTGGATTAGAACTTGAGGTTGGCTGACTTATCGTATAAGTATTCATCTGTATGGGAGCAGAAAGGATATAATTGTCAAGATGGAAATAGGTTCTGATGTTGCACAGTTAAATGTGAAAAGTATGCACCTATTGCCGGTGGCGTTATTGGAAGAGGAAGTATCAGTTTTCCTGGTAGTACACAAATAGTTTTGAAGCATGAAAAATATTGGCAGAGGAAAATGTTGTACTGAAGAACGTGCTGTTGTGCAGATGTACCGTATTGTGAACTCTAACTAAATCAGATTTAATGCAAGAAGATCACTTACGTAATGGCTAATTGAAATATGGCATAAGTGCACAGGATTTGAGCTCGTGCTGAGGAAAAAAAATCCACAGAAAAACCCAGTCAATGGGCAGGTTGTTGCCAGGACAAAGTCACGTTCCTTTTAAAGTAAAGAGACATTTTATATTTCATAAGGCTCTTGAATCGTGGAGACCCAGAGATGACACCAATGCTCACGCTAACACAGCCTGTGCAGTTAGCAATCAAGACATAAATTTAGTGGAAGGAATAGTAGGTCACCTGTTCTCTTGCCCTTCAACCTGAACCACTCAATATTGCTGTAATCACTGATGTAACTGGGACTGACAGCTAACCAACAGCTGTGGAATTCTTACTGAGTGTGATCTCACATAGGTGACAGACATTCAGCCTCAGGAGGAGAAAATTTCACTGCAGGATTTTTCCAATTTGTAATTGAGTTTTCTTTGGGGAAGACAAGGGGAAGAGAGAAAAGCCCTAGAACATTGGCAATGGTTGTAGGGCATGACCTGTGACAGTGAGTCAAAAATGTGCCTTGGTGATTTCTGCCAGCTGGCTTAGGGCTTTGGTTACCCAGAATTTCAGCTGCTTGCAAAGAGATAAAAGCAGGTCTTTGGTGAAAAGGGAGGAGAATCTGCTCCCTCCCCCCCCACCCCGCCCCAAACCTTCATGGCTGATTGGAACACAAGTCTCAAACAGATAACTAACATTGTCTAAAAAGAGATACATGTATCTGGGTTTGTACCCTGGCTTGAAAAGGTATTGTTCATGGCATAGAGAAGCGTTTGAGGTGTCTGAAAATACCAGTCCATTTAGAAGTTTGAGTTCACTTACAACCTTCTTACTCATCCCACTAAAAGTACCAAAGAAATAAAGCTATTCCTTTGTATCCTTCCAAAGGGGACAGGAAATACTCCCAGATGTTCAAGAAAAGCACCAGTCGTAACAGGATGTCTAAGATTAAGGGGACTTGAATATCCCTGCCTTTCCTCCATGAACTTCGGTGCAATCATTCCTATCTGTTCAAATGAGTGGTTAGCATCTGATTGCTGTGATCACCCAAACTGTAGATAATGAAAAATCAGGCCCAAGGAATTTGGTATGTTCTTGAAGAAGCAACATTTGGTTCTTTCAATAAGAAGTCTTAGTTAACTTCCCAGTATTGGTTGTAGTTTTGTGAATCCAACCTGTGGCAGGCGTGAGCCAGTCACAGCTTCTTGTTGGGAATCTTAGCTGTTTCTAACCTTAAATGCATAGTTAATCTTTGAACTGCAGAGTTCCTTGGGCCGATGTGTGGCAGCCAAGATAACAGTCATTATACATAGTAATGAATTATACTGAGTTTCAAGTCATATACATTTTGTAAATGACTAAGAGCTGCTTTAGTAAATAATTTTTACCCCTAGCGTGTGTAGTGCCCCGACCTATAAAATGTTTATAACATCTGTGAATAGTTTATTGCCTCCATATAAACTGCTTATAAATGGAAACTTAGTATGATGTGTGAGTAAGTGCAGGAACAGAAGAGGAGAGGACAGGGTGTTTGGCCTCTATTATTAAGATCCACCAGATTCTCATGACGTAGGGATGTGAGACCCTATGTGGCTCTGTGAGCAGAGGCAGAAAATCGTCTCCCTTTGCATTTGCGCTGTTTAGTGTACATGAGCTCGAATTTGTCAGAGTTCTTTGGTCTCTAATGCATAGGGATTTATCTAGAGAATGCAGGTGAGAAGGTATTATGATGACTGGCAGCTGGAAGAAAATGGGAAAATGCTGCCTGTTTCAGTGCTAGAAGGCATCGGATGGTTCTCAGGGGACATGAGTTGCATTTCCATTGCTGACTTGTGTGGTGTTGGAAGAGTCAGTTCCTTCCTTTCTCAATGCCTTTCTTTCTCCAACCGCTTTGTTTGACATATCTATCTATGTCACAAATCATTTGAGGCTGGGTCTGAATCTCATGCTCAGTCCAATCCTCCAAATTCTACCCAAATGTGAATCATCAAGAGTATACCAAAATACGAGTAATAAAATCACAACTATCTTTCAGTGTAATTGTGATAAACATATTTTCCTTTATTTTCTCTTTCATCTTTCATTTAATGATGCTTTTGTGTCTGGCTTGAATCACCCACGTTTCCTCCATTTGGATTGACTTCTGGTGTGAAGTTTAGCAGCTGTACCTTTTTTTTTAATGTGTTCTCTCTCACTGCTGCAGTATGTGAAATTGCAGCTTTCTGTATGACAGACAGTTTCTTACGTGACTATGTTAGATAGAAAACACTGCAATATCAAATAGACAGAAATGTCTACTGTTATTATCTGTGACTAGAAGAGCCTATGCTACCCCTGCCCACTCCTCCAAAACCCAAAGCTCTAAGGGAGTTCGAACGATACTGTAGTGGTTGGTTAAATCTGAATTGCCTCAAGTGTCCTGGCATTTGTGTGTGTTTTTCATGTGCTCTTTTCCTTCCACAAGCTCATCATGGGACTAAAATAACATAACATAGGCATAAAAATAACATAGGATCTCCTCTCTTGATCCAGGCTTCAAAAACCAGATGAATATTTTATACAATCGTGTGAAGACCGCATTAGTTCGGCCCTGCAAATGACTCCTTGAAGCATATAAAAAAGTCCATGGAAAAACATAAAGACAAATACTAGAAGTATCATAGAATGGTTTGGGTTGGAAGGGACCTTTAAAGATCATCTCACGCAAACCCTAAATATATTTTTCCTCATGTTTTCTGCCCTAATCCAAGGGCTAGTCTGTGGACTTGAGAGAGCAAGGTGAAATCTCCTTTTTTTGATGAGCATCCTGTTAGAAATGTGTGGAGATTTCTGATGTTGCAGGTTGTTATAGTTGTGATGGTGGAAGACAAAGCAGACAGACTCTAGCTTCCTTGTCCAAAGGTAAAATCTGATCAAAATGAAAAAGTGAAGCTAACTGGAAATAATGGGTAAAATTTGGTAGTCTTCACTCAATTCTGATTCATAGGGGAAGCTCCAGTTTTACAGTTACTCTCACATGATTCTGAAAAGAAGGACTGCTATTGATAACTTCTGGGAGTAAGACCTACGCTGTATGTTACAGGTGCTGTTTTGAAGGCTTCCCAAATTGGTTTTCTGTTAACATATATAATAAACAATATTGTGTCTACTTACATTCCAACAAAATGGAATCTGAGATTAGTCTTGAAGTAAAAGGGCTGGAAAACTTGAAGGTTAGGACCTGAATTGTTGGAGAGAGCAGACAAATTCTTAGCTTCTCAAGCATTTATAGAGTTCTTAGGAACAAAGCATTGCTGGCTTTAGTTTGGTTTGTTCTTCTGTGTGTCATCCCCCACAGGCCACCTTCTCTATCTTTCAGTCTAAGTAACTTCTGGGAGCTCACATAGATGTTTTGTGCTGCATCATATGCACAGTAGAATCTATGAGAAGCAGAGAGCTGCCAAAATGATTTAGTATCCATTTTTACTGGTTGGTTTACATTCGATAAATACTTGGATTATTGTGCTGCTGAGTCTTTGGAGAATGGAGACCGGGAAGGAGGGAAGGGTTATGAGCAATTCTGTACTTTTTTTGGGGTGCAGTTTATTTAGCAACTCTGCAAGATTTAACATGATAACTCTTTAGATCTTAGCACACCACTTGGAGAGGTAGGGTCTGGTAAAGGTGTCTGGTAAACAGATGTTCCAGTCTTTATAAGCTGCTGGGAAAGTGTGCATCATTCTGAATAAATATGGAAGCAGCTGCAGCTTTGGAAGCTTTAGATTCCCGAATAAATGCTTTGGACATCTGTTCCACTTTAGCAATTGTGGCTGTGGTGATCTAAAGATACAATTAAAGCATAGTTTACAATAATAGACAGTATCTTTTATCAAACCGACTGATAACATTAGAAAAATAGATTCACTTTCAGGCAGTCAAGTCTTTGTTTGGATTTATTAATACTTCTTCAACTGTTGCACCTAGCTAATGAATGTACATAATGCAGAGGGACTCTTCGCTATTGTAGGCTTCTGACATTGAGTATATTTTGTGGCATTCTCTTACTAATTCAGCTCCTTTTAAAAATCATTATGATAAACAGGAATAGAAGTCATCTTGGGAAGGTTTTATAAAAGTGTTGGTGATACAAAATCCAGAAACTTACGCTAAAATCAGTATTTAACACATTGTCAAAACTGTCTGCAATTAGGTTAGTGAAAATGAACGTGTATAAATCTCAATCTCATTTTCCTTTTTGGAAGGAGACCATTAGTACCTAGCAGTAATAGATAAGGATAGTTTGCTGTCAAGATTCTCTTTTTACTGGTAGTGGAGAGGTGCTGCATGCTTTAATAGTGGTGATATACTGTGGTGATACCCACTGCTGTAAGATCACCAGAAGATACGTAGAAGTAAGAGTTGCAAGGCTTAACAACAAGAGTAATTCATCAAGATTAGTAGAGGAAGGTGTTTTGTTTAGGGTACTCGCTTTCTGGCTTTTGACTTGAGACACTTTAGGCAGATAGTTTTCAGAAAATAAGAGTGGCTGAAGCTCTTATTATGTTGGATAGGCAATATTAGCACCAAAATTAAAAAATAATTATGAAATGGGCATTCTGCCCAAGTTCCTGCTAGAAGATTGCAAAATCCAAAACAGAACTTGCAATTCTTGCTTGAGCTCCCAGAGCTGGTATGAGGTTTAAATGAAAGATATGCAGGGAGGAAAAAATGCCTTGCTGGATGAGTTTTGTGACATGTTCCGTGCTGCAACACATAGGTTCAGCAGGGTGAGCTAAGTGGGGATTTCCATCATGTGTAAAACTCCTGCTTCTTGGAGGTGTAATTCAGACTTTTTCATTATCTGATCTCTGGGTTGGTTCATTCTTTTTCGATGTAGCTGGCTATCTATCATATTTGACGGAGAAATTGCCATGACAAAATGCTAAAAGTTCTTGCTTCGGGCTATTCTTAATCTACTGTAGGTGAAAGATCAGAACACATTTTTGGAAGATTTATGTATTGTACCCTTGTGCTGTGCTGGATAGGATAAATGGGAGTTGACAAACTGCAGGACATGAGATTTGAACCACTGACCTCTGACATTAAGAGTCATCACAACTGTATGTTACCACATTTATGCTCAGGAGTTAAAGGCTTTGCTCTGAGGGAATCTCATAAATGCTTAGCAGAGGTACAGAAGCACAGTTCTTATTCAGTCTTTAAGCTTTATTGTTGGTGATCAGTAGTTAAACGTCATCTCAGCCCATTGTGGATTTTAGTGCAGGATATCTGTAAGCAATCTTAAAGTCTTCAGGTTGTTTGCACAGAATAACACATCTCTGTTTCTTGAAAAGGGTGTAGGTACTTAATAGTTCAGCTTGAGCAGACTCATCCTTTTTTGCTGGTCCTCTAATAGTCCAGTCTTTCAAACTACTTCCCAACTCTAGGATGTCTGTTAACTGTCTATTTGTGAAACAAAAACCCTTGATAAAGCAAAAAGACTTTGGGATGTGTGAAACACTCTTTTCAAATCAAGTATATACTTCAGTGTTCTGCTGAACTAAGCCCCACGTTTCTGCAGCGCATCACAACGCAAGAGAGTAACGGGGAGGCTGGACGCATGCAGCTGCTCCTCTGCCTGTGTGACAGATGTCATGTAAAATGTTGTCAAGCCCTTTTAGAAAACAGGGAGGAGAGGAATGAAAGAAGAGAGGCTGAAGCTGGTGGGGTGGAAGGTGAGTCGAAAAGTGATGGCTAAAGAGAAGGACTGAGCGTACTGCAAGTTGAGGCACTGCTCTTGACGGTTGCCAGGCTGGAACCTGTCCCATGTAGAGGATCGCAGTATTTAATTGTCTTTGTTACTGTCCTGAGATTTTTCAGGCATGTGTAGCTGACTAGCTGACCCTCCAAGTTCAGATATAGTGTCTATGCGATATTGAGCACTGTTCCTGATGTTCATCATGTAGTGCATGCTTCCTAAATTATACATCATTATGAGGGGCACATAACCAATTAGTATATGGATTTGTTCTGCATGTGCAAATCTTTTCTTGGGCTAAGGAAGTGTCATACAGAGACTTGGCTGAAGAAAAAAAGAAAACAGTTTAATCTTAAATTGTAATTGTCATCCTCTGGCTAATGATAAGCAATATTATGGCCTGCATATCAGCTGTAATTAAGCAGTAAGACACAACAAGGTGTATGTTACAGAGAGATAACACAGTGCTTAAGAGCCAATGACCTGCAAAGCACATTATCTCCCAGCTGCACAAGCCCTACAGAGTTAGTTTGTACATGTGTGGTAGCAAATCCACCTTGTACATGTGTGGTAGCAAATCCACCGTCCTCTCTTCCCCCGCCTTCGTTCTGCTTTTCAAGGTGCAAAAATTGTAAAGGATTTTCATACTCCTGGTTATGTCATAGGATTTTTAAAAAAACCTCCCTTTTCGTATTAGTTAACTTCGGCCCATATAATAAGCCAGTATGAAACATCCTAAGTTATCATTCACTGGAGTTCTGGGAAATTGGCATTGCTTAAAATGAGGCCCTTCAGTATTTTGTTAGACAAGTAGGTATGGAGTATGCAGGGAAGGATTCTCACTGCTGATCCAAGCACTAAACTGACAGCAACTCTTCATTTGGTCCAGGAAAGATTTCACGTTGTTTTTAAAAATAGCAGAGGGAGCTTTGAGCTGGAACATAGTGTTAGATGATACCTGCTTCAAAGTAGAATTGATTTTTGGCTAGAATTAAAGATTGGAAGCATGAAGCTTGTACCGTTTGCACTAAACATCAAAACCTTTCCTATCAAGGTACCATTGCCCATGTAAATGTCCTATATGGACTGAACAAACTGCAATGTTGCATGAGTGACTGAATTAAAACCAGGGCTGACAGTGTGGCACAAGCACTGAAAAATGACATGTCAAGAAAATGAAGGGGAGTAAAGTGACTGAGTACGTTTTCTTTGAGGAGGAGAATGCATGGTTTCTGTTGTATGGTGTAGGAATCCTAAAGTAAAACTCACGCTGGAGGAAGAAACCCTGGTGAATGAGACTTTCCAAATAGTGACAGAAAATGTAGAATGGGATTAGTTTTGCCCTGTTGAGTCCTATCAGGGCGTTTCTCTGATCAAGGGAGAAGGTCTGCTAAAGGAAAGGGAGGTGGTGGCAGGGAGAAGCATGGGATCCTTCCTTGTGGCATTCCCCTCTCTGAAGAAACTCCTGGAAAGAGGGCCATGTGCAGGTATCTTTGTGCCGAGTTTTAAAGGCGTATTTGTGGTGCAGGATGGATGTGTACTTATGATCATAGGCAGATACCATAAATGTTTAGTTTTTGAACAATCGGATATGCATTTTGAGGCTTATTCTTTATGTTATCCCTAGTGAAACTTTGCCGGGCAAAAAACTTTGATGTTGATAAACAAAATTTTCTGTTTAAGCATTATGGACATGGATCATATAACTGTACAAAATTAATATAAAATACAGTAGATTAAATTGCTTAACTTTGTTCCTATGTAACAGTCTGTCTCACGCTTATTTACTGACGTTTTGTTTGCCCCCAGCCATACAAATTGAATTCCAGATATCAAGTTAGAATGTAATTGTGATCTTTATAAACAAACTACTTACAATTTAGTCTAGGCGGAGTGAGAAAAGGAGCAGTAAGGTGAGGCAAGAGGAGAGGTGGCTTATCCAATGTGTCTTACCCAGTAATTGCTTGAACAGAATATATTTTTTTTTAATTTCCCAATTATTTGCTGATGTTACCCATTGAAATGAGTGAATACTTATTTAGCCAAATGCAGGATTTCAACAGTATGGAAGGACAATCCTTTTGTAGCCTGAGTTGTACTATGCATTGTCAGAAGCAGGTTCTTCGG
This sequence comes from Phaethon lepturus, assembly GCF_000687285.1. Lineage (NCBI taxonomy): Eukaryota > Metazoa > Chordata > Aves > Phaethontiformes > Phaethontidae > Phaethon > Phaethon lepturus. The sequence goes on from NW_010542734.1 coordinate 27,933, forward strand.
GTTTGAATGGTACCTCGCCCATCTGGACCCTGATTTCAGTTGGATGTCCTAGATTATTACTATAATAAAAATATAAATAAACAAAAGTAGACTTAATAGAAGAACAGAGAGACAGGGCAGAGGCAACAAAAACAGCTGTCTCTTCCTCAGAGTCCTTCTGCTGTGTGAGACTGTTTCTGATTACAGCTGTAGCACTGTAAATGCCTGCTAGATGTCTGGTGATAATCCATTCAAAGCAATTACAAGGCATCCGTCACCAGCAGGGTCTGAGCCACAGGCTTCTTATCTGGGAAAATTGATGGAAGAGTAAAGGGGGAGTCGGGGAAATCAATGCCTTTCACCAGTGTTATCTGCCAAATTGAATTAAGCAGCATGGGATCCCTGCTTTGCACACTGTGAGAGTCAGAGCTTAAAGAATCTGTTTATAGTAAGCTCAGTTCATGGGCAAGGCAGGCTGGGGAGGTACTCTTTACCTAGCTTGCGATTTCTTGGGCATCCACTAAAGTCAGTGGGACTCGTGTGTGCAAACGGAGTTCAGGAGTTAACAACATTTAGAACCTCTAACCTAACAGCACCAGTTCCAGTTGTGAATTTTGTGTCTGCTTGTAGTCTTAACGTATTGTGCCATGTTCTTTTTCTTTTTTTGGTGTAGCTGAACGTTATGTCGTTGCTCACCACATCCCAACTTCTACATGCAAAGGATCATAGAGAAAGCAACTATGATGAGATAAGCAAAGGTACAATAATTGCGTACTTCGGAGGCAGTACTAGTAAAACCGTTGCTTAAGAATGATGCATATGTTGAATCTTTCGGCAATCCAGTCGTGCTGCATAGACTGTAATCTGGTACTGAGATGTACTGAAAGTCAATGGGTCTGGAGTTCAAGGTCTTAGGTGGGATTTCTTAACACGCAAGGAAATGTAGCATCTTGTTGCAAGTTTTGGTGTTGGGCTTTCATTAGTATATGTGCTTCTCACTTCACTTACCTTACGGGTTAGAAAGGCAAGTAAATTTGACTTCTGTATATCTAACTGGTTACTTCTTTTGCAAAGCAATGTCGAAATCGAGGAGCTCGATTTAGGAGTGCCTAACAGTATTACCATCTGTAAAATGACACTGTCCCCTGCTGAGCCTGTAACTGATGTTGCAAAGGCCAGCAGTACACCTATGGAGATGTTTGGTAGGTGCTTCCTACTTGGTATATAAACAAATACCATTGTAGATCCATGTAGACGACAACAGGGAGATTGCCACTTGGGATACTACAAAAAGAATCCATTTGTACTGGTTGAATCAGTTTCATCTGTGGGGTGCGTGGCCAACAGCTTTGTGAATGCGTTGCATAGTACCTGGTTTTATACCTTGGCCACATAAAGGAGGGGTTTAATAACATCTTTTGACTACTAGCCAATAACGGAGTTTCTGCCCCTCAAGAATGTCTAGTGTTACAGGTCTTGAAATTGTTTCATGAACTCCAAACAGGATGTAGGTAAACTGGGCTTATAAATTTCTGTCTGTAAGCTTTCTTCACAAGGTGACGATGATCACTCAAGCTCATAGTCTTTCTGGTGTTCACAGAAATGAGCAGATTTTGGAAGAAATTTGACCTCCTTTGAAGCAGTAAAACCTGATTTTCCTTTGACCCATGTAGGTTTCCTCGTGTCCTGCAGTGGTTTTCTCTTACAGTTCATACATGTGGGAGAGAGAAGAGTAGTCATTTGGACTAAGTGATAGAAGGGCCAGAGGACTAGGATAGCTGGGCCAGAATAGGCTCAGGGGAAGTACTTAAAAGCGTGAAATCCTTCAAGGTTCCAGATGAAGGAGCTGACTAAGCAGAAAACAGATACCAAACTAAATCCAAAAAGATGAGCCAGAAAACCCACAGATACTCTACAGAACAATTCAACTAAATCAGTTTAGTGCAGAGATCTGTGGAAACTTTTTTCCCTCCTAAATAAAAGTGTGTGGGAATTTGCACTGCAGTCAGGTATACTTAAAGTGCACATAAGCCATCTAATAAAAATTCCACCGGAGTGTACGTCATACAGCTGTGTTTTATTATATTTGTGCTCTCTTCCTACTGACAGTGCCTTTATAACTGGATTACTCACATATCATCATTAACTCTGACACTCCTGGTTTTTACTGCTTCCCTGGTTCCTGTCATCTTCTGCAAGTTTTATCCCTTCCTTGAAGATGTGCCAAGATGTATTTCTTTAATATCTTTTCAGCAGACGAAGGTTGGAACACGTTTGTGGATACCCTGGGCAGTAACGAGGGCTCTCATCATTTCTACCGAAAATCCTTACCAAACCTCTGCTCTGCTACGTATGTGTTAAGTTTCCCCTTTGCTCCATCTGTTAGGTATAAATAAGGGGTGCTGCTTACAGTAAAATGGAAATGACTGAGGTGCAGTGCTGAGCTGTTATTTAATCCTAGCTTTGATATGTTGTAGCCATTTCTTTCAGTTGTGCTCAATACAAGCATTTTAATTTACTACGTATATATCATGTTCAGAAGGAGCTTGCTCTGAGGGGAGGGGGGTTGGTTTTGGTTTTTTCCCTGGTGGCTGAATAGCATCAGCTATTGAATAAGACATGAAGACTTTTTACTTCAGGCCTCAGGAAATTTGATTTTTATTTCTGATCTCCCGCAGCTAGTTTGAGCTTGGGTCAGTTCATCTCACTTTGCTATTGATTTCTGCCCCCGCCTCCCCTGCTCTCATACTTTGTTGTTCCTGTTTGAATGAAAGCTCTTTGGGGTGGGGACTGGAGCTTACTAAGCATTTGTAGAGAACTGAGCACGAAGGGGGCCGGGGCCTCTGTTAGACTTTTTAACTATTTCTACTTTGTGAAATTAAGTTGAACTCAAGGGGTACTGAAGCATACCAAGTTCTATGAGTCAGGTTTCTGTGCACATTGCCAGCTTTAGCTGAACTCAGAGTATTAATAGGTCTCAAAGTATTTTTATTGTGCTTGGGAGGAACAGATCCCTGGATTTTTGGTTGTGGACTGGGCTTACTGAGCTTACAGAGCCATGCTTATCCGTAAGCCGTTCGGATTCCCTGTAGGAGCTTGCCTGAGGTGCTCAGCATACTCAGAGCTTCCCGCATGAGAATGCCTGGAGTTCTGAGGAGCCCGTAAGCAAGCTTAGTGAGTTTTCACTTCCATGTGAACAGGGATGGTGGCAGGTGGGCTGGGATATGAAAATAGGTTACAACTAATCAATTGACCAATAGTGTACATACCTTTAGGACTTCACAGAATCATTAAGGTTGGAAAAGACCTTTAAGATTATCGAGTCCAACCATCATCCCAATGCCACCAAGCCCACTAAACCATGTCCCGAAGTGCCACGTGTACACGTTTTTTTTTTAACACTTCCAGTGATGGTGACACTACCACCTCCCTGGGCAGCCTGTTCCAACGTTTGACCACTCTCTCAGTAAAGAAATTTTTCCTAATATCTAGTCTAAGACTTCTTGCAACATAAAAATACATTTTAATTATAGCAACAACTTGGCAGCCCGTATATGCAAAAATGTTTCCTCCAGTGCTGTCCCCTTCACACAGCTTACACTGAGAGTGTAAAGAGAGAAAATACCGTGTTGATACTCAATGAATCAGTGACAGTCAGTGACAATGTGAGTGCATTTTTGTTTTTGGAGGTACTCAACAGTGTTTAACTGAGAAGGTTCATGTCTAATTCCTAGTATTTTGGTTCTTATATTAAGTAAATTAAAGTTATTCTCACAGAATAACTAGAGTTTTCAAAACTCAGTTACTCCCTTAACCATAAGCACAAGACAGCTCGACTGGCCTTTTTACCAATGTGTGTCATCGCACTCAAGAGTTCCTTACTGAGAGAGTATATAATAATGTTTTCAGCCTCTGCTATTAAGACTTATCAAAACAAGTCTGGTTTTACATTTTGCTTCTGTAACAGGTATAGCACGAAAAGTCAGTCATTCTGAGAAGTAACACTAGGAGAGGGGGGTCATCTCTTCAACGCATAGTTCTGCTCTAGACCTAGCTGGGTTCCTCAAATGGTCAAAGTGCTGTGTGATTTAATATAACATGTTAGGCAATAAGAATTTCTGTGGAACTTCATCCTCAAAACAGACTGAACAATTCTTCATTAACTCTTGTTTAATCATTGAACAACCAATGCCAAGGAATTTGCTTCATTTTCCCATTTTCATGATCTGTAATTTGCTCTGTATTTTAAAAAGCAGTCTTCTTGCTCTGGTTCTTCTGTGCAAATGGGCGTTTCAGGTGATACGTTGATGAAGAGGTGGTGATGACCTTTGCATGAACTGTAGCTGCATCAGGAGAGGCATGTTGCCAAAAGAAAGACTACAAAAATCCAGAAAAGGTGAGGAAAATGGAGTAAAAGCAAAGCGTTTCACGAGTGACCACAAGTGCTGCCCAGTAAGAAACTCTCTGACAGGCACCTGACTTAATGCCTTTGGAAAATATGGCTCTTCTCAGTATGTCCCCAGCTCTCTGTTTAGACTCAAAAAACACTTCTGAACACCTGATTTAGGATGTCAAATTAAAAGGGCATCCTTGATACACAGCTGTAGCTGGAAAAATTAGAAGGTCTGAATTTTTTTGGTATGATTTTTGGTTTTATATATGAGCCATATATAAAGGGGGGACACACATGTGCGCGCGCGTGATAGTAATTTTGTACATCTATTCAAGTTTTGCCAAAATTTACCCATAGCTCCATGGGGATCTGTGACAGTCATCTCGAGTATACATCTGCCATCTGAAAGACTTGAGTTCAGGGCAGTGGAGTGAAATTAAATATACATTTTTTTGCTTGGTGTGTTTGTGCTTGTAATCTAGGTCAGTTAAATTAAAGCTCCTAGAATAACGGAGTAGCCAGATAAATTTGGGATAGCTGAAAGGGAATAGTCCAAGAGTAAGGAAGGTGTCCAATAGGACTGAATAGCAGTGACATCAGAGATTTCCATATGTGAGGCCAAGCTTTATTTCCAAGTTAGCCTCAGCTAACTTTAGAAAGAAACTAAACCAAACAAGGTTTACTCCTAAATTATTTTGAAAACTCTGAAAGTGCTATGTCCTTCTTACCTGAGTTGGCAACGGGCACTAACCCCGCGCTGGTACAGATGCAATTGTCTAGAATGGCAAAAATACGACCCATTCTCATGGGGGAATCGTCATTCTCCTACCAGGAAGGGCGGCTTTTGTACAAAACCTTGGCCAACAACAGTACTGTTTTAGCACTGGGTGTCAAGTAAGCTTGAAGCCATTTTTGTGGTCTGGAGGAATTTGTACCTTGTCTTCCCCTCCTTGCATAATAATATTGAAGTGTTCTTTTATCAGCGTAGGGGCAGTAGGCTCTGTATCTGTGTGAATTTGAGTTAATTCACTGATTTGCAGTAAAATGGTAAATGAAGTTTTTCTCCATGTTCCTAACTGAAGGAATTCTGCTATTTCAAGTTAAGAAAATGAGCTGGTGAATTCTTTAAAGAGCTAGGAGTGTGACTCTCCTGCCCTTTGTGATATGAGAACATCTTCCTTTCTTTAAAGCCATTTTGCTTCAAGTAGGTTATTTCCAAAGATACTAAAAAGTTCAAAGAAAACATCCATGTGATGTGCTGACGGAAACACAGCTGGTCTTCCTGAAAGTCACAGGCAATCTGGTCTCTTCAGACCTATTTTTTGGTGTACAAAATCTGTGGAACAAAGTTACTGAAGTGTATTGTTTAAGTATATTGGAAAACTTAAAAGATTTGTCAGCTTTATACTTTAACTACAGAAGATAATTGTCAATAGAGGAAAGTTACTTGAACTTTTGTTTTTAATTTTAGAAACCAAAATCATAGCAACAGACAGAAGGACATGTATATGAATCGTTTATGATCTTTTTACAAGTGAATGATACAGACCTGTGTTTAGACTTAAAACCTTACTGATTCCTCTTGGTACCAAAAATGGGTGAAAACACCATTTTGCTACTAGTCATTTGTTGGGCTTTTGTCTTACCAGGAATTACTAATAGTTGCATCCCATTCTATAAGGCTTCAGACATGCCAAACGTACAAGCCTAAGTTGAAGGAGGTGAACAGCTTTTGTGCGCTCGCTTGGACACATCGGTTAGTGTTTGCAGATTCCAGCCTTAATCTCTGTTCACTTATGGCCTCCAGGAACTGAATCTAGATTGGTGCTGGATTTTTGGAAATATTAATGGGTCAATTCCCCATGGTCCCTTCAGACAGAGTTCTTTGTATACGTTCAAATTAATTGTGTCAGAAGACATGATATGCAATGTGTGTGAAAGCAACCGGTAACACTTTGCCATTATCCTATTACTGTCTTTGCCAAGGTACGTTTTTGTCATCAAGCTATCAGAACCCTTTGCTCCAAAACCACATCAGCCCTCACAACAATTCCTGGGCTGTTGTGACTTGTACACATTTCTTCTTCCTTTCCAGCAAATAGAAAGATTTTTTGAAAAAAATCTATTTATCACTTGTGAGCAAAGTTCACCTAGAACTTCTCCATGCAGAAGATAGCAAGAATGGTTGGATCATTTTTGAGTCTCTAGTACTTACAAAAAACCAGCTTACAGCTTTTCATGCTTGTGCTCATTTTGTGAACAAGGGGCCAGGGGGAGAAGAAAAAGCCAGTAGGCAAGCGATGTTCTGAGGGATGTTGAAGAATGCAGCTGTAGCTTTGTATCGGTGTGACTGGTCAGGAGCATTTAACAAAATTCACCTTCTGCAGGGAAAGTGCCAGCAGTCCCGCCTGGCTTTGCCCACTGTTAATATCCAGGTGGTAGAAACAGGAAACAAACCAACCCCTTAGAAAGCAAGGCTGCAATGAGTCAGAAATATGATTTAAAAAAAAATTTTTTTAAGCTGTTCAGTCATTCTCTGGCTTTTCCACTGTTTTACAAGGGCATGTTAAGAAATGTACTAGAGCTGTGGAAATTCTGCAGAATTTCTCAGAAAACCATGAGAGAATTACTTTAACATGTGTTTCCATCTCCTGCTTTATGCATTTTTTCCCCTCTTGTATTTCTTTTTCTCTGACCTGGTACAAACTTTTATATGCTTACAATTCTCACTGTTCAAAAGAAATTTCACTTCGTTGTTAGAATTTCCGCACGAAGTGGTATGCGTCGTTTCCAATTAAATTCCGTTCTCTTTACAGTATTGCCATGTGCAGAGCCGAAAATGTTTGTCTGTTTAAATGATGCCTTAGAGAGGCTTATTACTAGGCTGCCCAGGAAACAAGAAGGTGCTGCTTTAACTCTCAGGCACAGGTTGTTAACGTGCCTCAGCCCATTTAAGGTGATAAGGCAGATTTGGGGAGTTTGTTTTTTGGTACGCCAGAAAAGATAAAACATGGCAGGAAATCTGAGCTTCCCTCCAACATCTAAGTGAGTTTAATGCCACTTCCACCTATAGACAAAATGTCGTTGTTGTTAGTGGCGGGTTGTGTGTGTATTTGCTGGAGGATGAATATGTGGGTAAGTGTCATGATCTCAAAACTGGAAATCGGCTTGCAAGCTAAAATGGGTTAGACGCTGTGAAATATGACTCGTATATACATGCATGCAGTAAACATACATATAGTAGTATTAGCATATATTGAGTTTTTCTGTTCTCGAACTTCTGAGGTGGCACACATCATCAATCTATCTGATCAATGCTAGCCTCAAGGTTTCCGTCTGTGCGTCTCCGAGTGTCTGTGGAACTGCCCACTCATCCGCAATGGCCAGGCTGCGCCGAGCCCCCGTCTTGAAAGCCTCTCCCCAAGGTGGCTCGACAGCGTCCCAGTGCTGCCGGCCCCCAACCTTCCGTGCACTTAACGTGGCTCTTGCCCAGGAGCATCTCCGCAGTCTGCGGGGTTGAAGACCTTCTTGGAAGAAAAGTGCAGCTGGCACTGGATTTCCTTTGAGCACTGACGTAAGGCAGTGGTTTCTGTTACTATTGCTCTTACCTCTGTTGGTGCTTTAGATACGTGCACGTGTGCAACTTGGGAAATGAATATGTAAATGAAAGTATTAGTCCTGCAATTATGTGTGTGCATGAGTATAGCGGGGTTTCTCTAGAAGTTCATGGTGTTTAACTTAAAATTAAGAACTCCTGACTTTTCAAACAGAAGTACCTAGCACTTTTTCAGATGGCTGGACAGTCTCTGAAGTTTGCCTGTCTGGAACAGTTAGGCCACAGCTTGCAAGCACAGAAAACTCAAAAAACATACTGTAGCGATCCACCTTTTTTTTCTGGACAAACAATTTTATTTTAGGTAATGCGTCTATACACTGTACATTCAGTCACTGTGGTATATAAGCATAGCTATTTTCATACATAATCTCATAAAGTCCTTTATTTTACAATATTATCTGCTTCAAGGGGGAGGGGATGTGGAAAAAGGGGTGGAAAAGGACTATCAAGGTACACAGCGAAATAGATAAATATGCCAAGCTTTTTTCTTATTTTTTTTAAATCAGGCATTTATAAACAAGAAAGCATACATTACTTACATAAAAATAGTTCTAGAATAGTAGAGTAAGTCATAATATTGTCATTAGCAGCAGCATAGGAGAGACCAGGATAACAAAAATGTGCTGAAATGCTATTGGCTATTATAAATGTAAAGATTTATTTTTCTTCAATTGAAAAAATGTCATTTCTGTGAGTTCTTTTGATTAAAAAAAAAAAAAAACAACACAACAACAACTGAACCAACAAAAAACTTCTCTCTAAAACACATGGACTGATGAGAGGGCAGAATGGAAAGAAAAATCAACCTTTTGGTAATAAAATACTTTACAGTGAAAATAAGGACAAATAAAATGCAAATGATGGAGAAAGGTCAACCCACATTTAAAACTTGCAAAAAGATTTTTGTGTTGTTTTTCCTAACAGACAGCAAAGGTTCTTCTTCGTTAAAAACACAACTCATAAAACAAGACAACTACCAGGTAAGAAAGAGCTTTGAAAAAGTAAACACCATATACACTTATAATACAACAGTGTAAAATGAAAAAAAGTATTTACATGTTGAATTTACTTTTAACTAGTTTTTTTTTTTACATTGGCTAGTTCTGTTTGAAAAGCAGAATATTATGTATACTAGTTAGCTGCTCCATAGATATGAATGTTATTGCTGTTGGTTTTTTTTTTCCCTTCGTTAAGTCTTCTTTCAGTAATAGAAACAATGAGTAATTAAAGTGAATATACAAGTATTAAGTAATATATTTTTAAGTACAGGGAGAGTCAACAGCCTGTATGAAACACCTCTTCTCCCTTTTAACTTCTTAAAGGAAACTAAAGAGCAGATGAAATGAGAAGATGTGACGCTGTAATTCCTACACTCACAGGCTGGAGTGCAACCATTGCAGCAGGGACTCAACAGTAAGTCGGAAGAAAAGCAATTCCATCTGAACGGGCTAACAATTGTTTTACTGAAGTGTTGCAGACACAGAAATTACACACAGAACTCCCTCACCTCAAGCACCTTCACAATTTGTTTTTTCTCTGAAGATTCCCACTGTTTTGACAGCCCTTTTCTAGAATTAGTGTCTCTGTGGCTGTCTTTTGACAATTTTAAAATAAATTACATGCACAGGAATTCAGAAATTAATTATATATTCTGCAGAAATAATTAAGATTTTTTTAATTGTTAAAATGTATTTAGGAAAGACAAAATTATTTAAGATCAACTCCTATCCTGTAAACCTCTCCTGTTGATTAATTGCTGGTGTAGAAGGCTTGTTCCCATTCTTCTTGCAGCTTATTTAATCTTACTGATTTTTAAACCTTCATTTATAGAAAAGTTTTTACTACGAAGTTTTCACTCCCAAGGATCAAATACTGCTGCGTCTTAACCTCACACCTTGCCAGGTTCACTTGTCACGTATTATGCTTTGTAGAATTACTGGAAGGCACGGCGAAAGAAGAAACCATGGTTTCGTAACAGTAGTTGTAAGTTCATTTTGGAGACTTCTTTCTCGCAAATCTTACCCCGTTTATGTGTGCAGCACAGGTGATGGGGGTGGTTTGTCAAGACTATTTATTATTGATAAGACTGTTTACTGTTCTATCTTTTCCTTTGGAAAAAATGCAGATTTCATTAATTTTGGAGGATAAAAGCCACCATAGGCACAGAAGAAATTGTGCCAGTGGATCAGTATGCCTCGACATACAAGAAAGAGAAACTATGTCATGTGCTGCAGGTAAGGGGGCCGCTTTTCCTATGAAAAAAAACAGGGAGAGATGGACATATTGCCATTTTTTGTTGCGTCACAAGGGGAGAGGTATGATCAGTGATCGGGGGAAAAAACCCAAACAAACAAAATTTAAAAACTAAGGCTTCAAAGAAGCTGACGGTTGGGGGTGGGAATACATTGGTTCTATGTGTAATTTCTTAACATGGCAGTAAAGCATAGCATATCAGACTCTTGAAATGCACAGTGATCAACTAAAACTAAACTTATTTAGTTTCCCTTGAAGAAATAAGTGAATAATACAGATCTGGAAATCCTAAGGCCGAGAACATTTTTATGCATACTGCATAACAAAATAAACCCTTTACATAAGACAGTAATAATGCCCATTAATGAATATACGTATGGCAGAGATTTTAATTCCATGCATATGATTTAATAATTGCAGAAAAAAAAACATACAAAGAAGCAAAAAACCCAAACAAACCCCACATTAAAAAAACCTGCTTAAGCATAATCAAAATTCCTTTTGCATTGCACTTTAGAAGAGGAGATCTGCATCTAGACTGTCTCCAGCATCCCAAACACACAAGGGCAAACCCCTGTGTAAACGGACAGTTTCATGTAATTTACTTGGTATAACTGTTTCTTGCTCCCAACAGTTTTACATTGTCCCAGTAATTCTACTGCTTTCGTCTTTCTTCTTTTTGTACCTAAAACATCATATATGAACTTCTTTGTTAATGCTCACAGTTATTATGTTTATTATAATGGTTTCAAGCAAACAGCTCTTGTTTAAAAAAAAAAACAAACCTCTCTAATGTACTGTAAGTAAATACTATAATTTTAGGATTGGAAGCCGCTTTCTGTCTACTGGGAAATAATTTCTAAGCTTACATAGTTTGCATTAACATCCAAAAGCAAATACAGATGACTGGAAATAGGTTTCTTTGTTTAGAATAGCTTCTGTGTACGATGATGCACAGGGTTTTCTCCGTTTGTTGGTGTGTTTTGTTTTTTTTTTTTTTAAATTATTCTTTAAGGTAAAAAAGTGTTGACATTACCTATATACGATGCTGAGAGGAAAAATGAGCTGGAAGGCACATCTGCAGCCCCAGGTCAAATTTTCACTTCGTGCTCATAAGCTTGAGTGTGTAAGAAAGAGGTGAGTGTTTGCTATGGGTGAAAATAACTTTTCTCTTCTTCAGTAAAGCACCAGCTTTGTTTGTGAGCACTTCTGGGAGCATCTCTATTGCTTCCCAAAGATAGAAAGATAGATACAAAGCCACGCACAACAGGTTTAAAACTCAACCAGTAGTGCACTAGTCTGGTGAATTCATATTTGGTAGCATTCCGTACCTGCTGAATCCTCATTTCGCATACATGTAGATGATGAGGCAAAGCGTCACATGGTGGAAAATTAGGTTGATGATTTTCATGTCTGTTAGGCAGGGTAGAATCTAGAATGCTCAACTTGTAAACTTTAGAAATATGGAATAAAATGCAGAGTAAGATTCTGACAAAGTGCAGTTAAAAAAAAAAAAAAAATCAACACTACCACCAACAATAAGACAAAGTGATGGCCTGCTGCATTTTTATTCCGGGGCTGCGGCTTGGATCCCAAAATTAAAGTAAGTTCTTTTTTTAAAAACAAAAAAGTTTTTTTTAAAAAAAGATATAGGCTTATTCACAGCAGCAAAAATGTCGTTTTTCTTTTCTGTAGTATCCGATAATGCGATGTTGCACTTTCCTTGGGCACAGAAATCCTGACTGAAAGTTCATAATAAAAGCAGGTAAATACTGAATTTATGGTAAGATGGTGCAACAAAGATGAGTTTTCCAGAAAACTGAAGGCTGAAGTAAAGATTCCAGAATGACTTCAAAATGCATATGTTTTCTGCTTTATTTCTTGACCGACTTAACAGAGCATCCATTTCCTTCTTTCTTTTCCTAAAGCGGAAGTGCTCTTGGATGAAGCGAGTCTTTTGAACACATCACTTACTTAATGAAGATGTCTTTAGAAAAGACGGCATGATTTGCAAACACTGAAGTCTGTAAGGCTGGGTTTATCATTCCAAAGCATACATCTTCTCTTCCCATCCCCAGTCCCACCCACCCCTTTACAATCCTGCATCTTCTCTTCTTCTTGTGTTCAGGACAGGAAATGAAGATAATTCTTTCTGAAGAAACAATCAACTTCTTTGAAAAGCACTCTGAAATTCTCATACAACCACGTGACGGGATGAAAACTATGATGGCTTCCTAGATGGCTGGAAAACTGCTAATGAAATGGCATCATCACCAGAGGGCTTCTACATTAAGAATCCCAAAGCCTCTAACGAGTCATTAAAAATTGTGCATCGAAGGTTGGTTGGGGTTTTTTTTTTTGTTTTACTTTTAAAGGTTCACTATAAAAATCTTGTTATTTTTTTAATACCAAGTCTGTGTAATGAATTATTTTAAATAGCTTATAAGAAAAGTTTGTTTGTTTTTAAATTCCAAAATGTTCCAACAGGCAGAAGGGCAACATAAAAACACTGCCATGCTTGACTTTTACTCTGATTCTAGTTGGATGATGCTGCTTGCTTGGAGTCTGACAGTAGAAAATTTGCTATGGACCGAAAAGTATTTTGTTTATAAACACTTTGTGTTTTATAGGCACAGTAAGATGTTGTGCTGTATGGATTGGAAAAAAAAGAGGTGTAATTCAGTGCTTCTGTTATAAAGAGTAACATTTGCCTTCCAACTAATAAGAATCCATATTCATAGATCTGTGTGCCGAGACACAACTACTCACACATGCACTTACACACGTACCCCACACATCCTCCCTTACTGTGCATATATGTCGTTCCATATGTGTATTAGATGATGTGGTGTTTGTTTAGTTCTCAATGTTGCTCGTTGTGTTTTCACTGCTGGGTTGACTGCTTGATTTAGGCCACAGTTGTTCCTGAAGTTCCTTGACTACTTTTTCCAAGTGTTCTCGAGCCTCCCTTTCATGCATCAGGTCAGCTCGGAGCTGCTCCCTGTCAGCCTCTGCATGCTGAAGCTTAACCTGTAGGTCCTCAATCTAGAGAAAAGCATATTAAGAAACATAATCAACTATTTTAATATTGCAGTTCTGTTGTGCTTTTGTCGACTTTAACACAGAGTAGCACCTTAGCACAAAGTGAGAAGAGCAATAAATCCATGTACTTCCAGACATAAGATTATCAAAGTTGAGGTGAGGAAGGAATTCCCTTTTCCCTACTTTTTTCCATACCCTACTGTACAATTATGCAAGTGCACTGCCTGAACTGTTTAGCTGTAACATTTTTAAATAGTTCCAGAAAGGAGGCTGAAAAACAGAATAGTTGAGAGTGCCTTAGTGTAGCAGAACTCCGGTCACTGTACTTCTTAAACCATTACTATTATTTCTTTAGGCAGAGAGCAATTCAGCAAAAGGAAGCTACAAGCCAAGTTTGTGCGGGTAATGTACTTTCAGATCTTTTACAACACACATTGATACGAGTGACCAGAACTATACTCGGTTGCCTAGGTAAAAGGCCCATGTCTCAGCTATAGGTTAATGTCCAAGAAAAGCAGTTGTAGCATCATCGTCTCATATATAAGAACCATTATATCCTTATTATTCAAGGTAAGGAACTGTAAGGAGGCAAGTGGAGGTACAGTGTAGATGGTAGAGGGATTGTGAATATGGATGTGAGAAAGTTGTGACACAGGGAGGCCCCTGAAGGAGCAGAAACCCTTTGTGTGAAAATTAACACAATTTCAACTCTCAAATAAGAAGCTGAACTTTGGAGGGCAGGAATGGGACTGAACAGGTCCGTGTTAGTAACTCTGCACACAGAAATAGACTTAAAGAAATACATGTTCCAAATAGCCTTAAAAGAGGTCACTTGCCGAGACCTAACACTTGTCTTCCAACTTGCAATAAGACACGCAGATGGCGTCAGCCTCCCCCAAGGCAGAGAAAAGCCCCAGTATTACAGGGTGTAAATATTAGAAAAAACACACTGGTTTGAAATACAGGATTTTAGGCCACAAAGAGAGAAGAGTAGCTAGCAGTTATCAAAGATTACCACTTAACAAAGGAAAGGAGAACTCTCATGTCTGGGGCTAAAATGAAGGCTGGACCTCACTATCAAGGTAAGAAAAACAAAAGGCATCAACCACACCGATATTCAACAGGTATTAAGCACCTAATACTTTAAGCTTATACAAAGACATTCACACTCCTGAATTTGTCATCTTATTTCCTCTCATACTTGCCTGATGCTATTTCTCTCAGACTAAGCCTGTCTAGAGAATTGTGGTTTCCTCAAAAATACGAAGTGATGAACGCAACGTAAGTGACAAATTCCCTATGTGCACTCCAAATAAATTAAAGGGATGTACAAAGTTTTATTTTAAAATTTCTTATATGACTTACTTAAGAACTTAAATCATATTGATGTCTTGTAAAATTCAGACTTTGAAGTTAAACTTAATAGAAAAATACCTTAAGTAAGTAAGTGCCATGCAGAAATCCCTGCGGTAGTTGCTAAATAAAGGAGCTATTCCACACTGAGACATTACTGCGTTGGGCCTTAATGAGCGTCCTCATGCTGCTGCACCGCACTTCTGGAGCTGTAACAAGCCTAAGTACATACAATAGGATGGTGCAGTTGATACTGCAAATGTGTTATTAGTGTCTTTAGAATGAAGACCAACCTGCAGACTATTCAGCTACTTGAATTCTTTTTGAGGTGATTTTAGCCTTTCGTATTAGGAAACCTCATTTATCCCCTCCCAAGGAGGAAAAGCGACATTGTCAAAACCCTTCACGCATATCCCAAAGCGCGGCAGGACACGCCTGCAGATCTGCAAGGCTCTGCTTGGTACGCATGGCGTTTACTTTTATCTGCACTTGCTGTCGCCTTGGGTTTTTTTGCTCGAGTGGAAGTCAACTGCCGGCAACGCCCAGTGCAGCAGCCCTCAATCTGGTTATGTTTAGTCTGGACACCTCTTATCAGTGAGACATCCTGTGATGCTAGAGAGGAAGCCCACATCATTTCCTGCTTCTGGTTGCCTGGTTAGGCATGTCTCATAGTGGTACGAGTGGACCCCTCCCCTTCCTGTTCTTGAGAGCCTGGGGTTAGAAGAACTTCTGATTGCTGCTGCTTTTTCTCCCCCCTGCCCGCCCTTAAAGTAACCACACCAAGTATCTGCAGCTCCTGCGACAGGCCTAACAACATGTTCATGAAGCATGTGTGTTTAACAACATGCATGGCAGAAAAGTTGCTATAGTAAACATGGTCTAGAGGAGTTCCCCTTAACATTAATTCAGGTATGTTACAACATGCAAGTTAAGTTAATCTTGCAAATATGACACCTGTATGGTGTTTGCATGTGAGTGACATAGCTCTGCTGTAGGCATTTAAATTTAAGCAAAGTGTGCCCCATTTTTCAGAGACCTTCTATTGCTGACCCTGGCCTTTTATTTATGCACTTCTCAGCCAGGCTTTTAGCTTGGGCACCAGGGATGGGGACAGGAGTTTGTCAGAGGGAGATTTAGGTGGGAACAGCTCAGAGCAAGACTACAGGGGAGGCAGCTACCGCAAGGAAAGGAGTTAGCCTTAAGGAGAGGGGCCGTTTGGGAGCCCCTCTCTATGCGGGGCGTGAGGGGGTTAACAACGGGCGCAGGACCATGCCCTTTTACAGGAAATGCATTACTGGGCAACTGGGATTGTTTTACTGGAGGCAGGGGAAGGCAGGGCATGCAATGGATTCCTCTTCAGGGCTGTTTCTCACGGAAATCCAGGAGGCTGCCATTCTGCTCTCAGCTCAGCCTGTTATGCTGGGTCATTTCAGGGGGCTTGGAACAGTGGATGGCCTTGCATTCCACATGCCCTGCAACACCAAGACACAACAAGGCGACTTAAGGATGTGCAGCCTGAGCTCTTGGTTCGCTTTGGCTTTGGATGGTTTAAATAAACTCCAGAGTCTTGTATTACAAGAGAATTTGATGTGCAGAGGGCGGGGAGGGATTTTTAGGTCGAAATCCTAAAGCACACATGTTGCTTGTAACAACATGTTCCTGCATTCCTAGACCTTCCAAAGATTTTGCTCCTTTTGTGCTTTACAACTGTAAACGTCACTCCTTCCCAGCACTGCTGTTCACTTATTGATGGGCCTTGGTATCTTCTCTTGTCTCAGTTCCTGTAGGTCTAGGCTGATCTTCAAGGAAAAATACTATTAGATAAAGTGGCTCTGCCTAATATTTGCAGTATTGAAATGGATCCCTCTGCATTGGCAGTGCCAACAGAGTACTGGTGGAACTGAAATTATGTCTAGCACTTGTCTTACTTCTCCGTAAATGGTGATTCTCAACTGACAAATGTGCAAAGTTCCAGGCAGAACTGCGGGACTGACCTAGGTGGTCAGAGCGCAGGCAAGTTGATAACCCCTTGCATTAGGACTAGGGTTGTAAGCTGACATGATGGGGGCACAGACATTATATAAATAGGAGCTGAACTTGTACCAAATCAGACAAAACAAGGCCACTGGCATCAGAGGGCAGACCCTGGAAACTGCAGAGATAGTAAGCTTACTTGCTAATACCGCTTTCAGCATTCAGATCTTACCTGGGCTGAGTACTTGGCCCGGAGCCTGCCTGCTTCACAGCCCTTGTCGCACACCCGGACCTGCCTGGCTTGCTCTAGTTCCCTCTTCAGTCGTATCCGAGACTCATTGGCTTCCTTCATTTTCTTCTCGTTCTCAGCTCTCAGACGTTCAATCTCTTTCCTTAAGTTGCGCTTCGCCTCTGTTGCTTCTCTCAGTTTCTCCTTCTTAGCCACTCTTAGGAACTCCAGCTCCTACAATACAAAAGCAGTTAACTTATGAGATCTGAGGAGCAGAGGCTAAATTCGTGCAAGGAAACAGAACTGTAAAGGAAGCGATCCAAACTAAATTCCCACCTTCTGTTGGTTATGACCGAGAAGGCTCATGTCTAAGTCTCACTCTGAACTTTGTACAAGCTCTTCTCCTTTAAATCAACATGAGCTTCTTTCTTACACTCAAGATACCCGGAATTCTTGGATAATAAAAAGCTATATGCTACAGCCACATTTTGCTTTGTCAAGCAAAATAGCTGTGACCATCTGTGACTGAATAAAGATGAACTGCAGTTGGAGAGAGCTACTAGCAATGTGCTCTACACCAGCTCGAAGTTTCAAACAAACCAACTGTAATGCCTGCACTTTAATTGAAGACACTGAAGGTACACAGCATGATGGTAGGTGCAATTTGTGAGTGCCCTTTGTGTACAGCAAAGCTGAACAAGAAGGTTTACTACTTGTTGAAGAAATCGGTAAGCAGTTCCATTTTATCAAGCCCCTGAAAAATCCAGCTAAAGGCAAGTATGAGAAAAGACAAATAGTGCATCTTCTTTCTAACTCTAGGCAATTTTGTTTTCCTATAGGTAACTGGTGTGTAGCCCTAAGTCTCTTGGCAACCAGCCAATGGACCCCTCTGTCACAACATCTGGAAAACTCCAGGCTAACACCTTAAACTAAATTGAAACCATGCTTTGCTCTGGAAATTGCTACTCTCACTGTCCAGGTTCTTAATAGGAGCTGCTACCCTGCAGTCTCAAATCCAGGAGAGAGCCATTAACTGAAGTGATAATGATAAGGAACCTAAAGGTACGAAGGAAGAAACTCCTAAGATGGTAAAAAGCTGCTATTGAAAGACACGTTCATCATAAGCACAAAAATGTGGCTGTCTCCTAAATGGTTAAATTAGAAACTAAAGTTCAATTTTTTTTTTCCCCCTGAAGCAGCATTTCCTCTCTGACAGAGTCAAACCCTCACAGCAACATGTTTCTGTTAAGTAACACTGCAGTCGGGTCATGGGAAATTCACTCGTTTGACAATCTCACTTCCCAGCCAGGCCATTGTTAGCTCAGCCTTGCCTTTGGAAGCATGCACACACGTACTTTCTCTGTATGTGGAACTGGAAACCCACAGCTGCCCAAATGGAGAATGATGGCCAGATACCATATTCCCTCTCACATGTTGCTTGATTTAATGCATCAACACTCAATTCTGCTTCATGTAATTCCTGCTATAAGTACACGCTGTGTACTCAGTTTAAGTATTTAAAAATTAGCTTTAAATATATATTACTTGTAAACATGTACTTTTAAATACATAAAACATCTATTTACTGAAACACAAGGGAATGAAGTCATTTGCTCAGTTACAACAAACAAGCAGTTCCATTGAAAAGACAGCTCTCGGCCTCCCTTCTCTGGGTCCTGGATCTGCAAGCCGTCTTCACATGAGAGGTATGCAGCACAGAAACTGGCTTGCTCTACCGTACCTCTTGCAGAAACTGGAGTTGGCAAATTTTTGTTAAAATTCTAACTGTGATCATATCTACACACTTAATACAGTCTCTCGCTCACCTCCTCCTGCCTGCTCATAGAGCACTCAGATCTGCTACACTGAGGTTTTGAGGATTGGGGTTTTGGGGTGGGTTTTTTTTTTTTAAACACAGCAGTCGTATTACACACAAATCACATCTATCCTTTGTTTCATTCCCTAAAGAAACAAAATGCATTGTGCCTGCTAACAAGACTGTACACTTGCTTTTGACCAACAGTACAAGTAGTGGTTTTCTATCTCCCGTGCTAGATGAAACAAGGCCCTTATTTTACCGTTGGGACCCCAGAGGCATCTAATGGATTACATTTCTAGCTTGGTTACTGCTCCACATACAATGTTCAAAGAGGACACGCAAATCTCCTATGTTGGCTCTGTCTTCCATTTCTGTGTACTACTATCGCCCCGGCTCAAACTAAAAAAAGTTCACCGCCATTCTGTTCAGCCCCCGTGACTGGCTAACAGCCAGTACCTCTCTGCAGCTTTTTTCGGCTGACCACTCTTTCGATGTATCAAGGACTTCCAGAAATAAGGAGCTGCTTCACTGAATGATGCAAGAAAGTCAGTGAAGGATAAAAGCTTAACAAAGACTTGTGGTTCAGCTCTCCATCAGCTTCAGCCAGTGTCTCTGTGGCCCAGGAATACCCTCCCTCAGCTGGGCAATGGCAGGATTTTTACAAATCTTCTAAAACTACAGAGAAAGCCTCTGTAAGGACAGAAATGTTTCTAGTTCAGTGAAAGAAAGACAAAATAAACTATGCTGGGCTAGAAGATTTTTTCAGTAATGAAAAGACATTGATTTTGGTAACCATGGATTTACACCCTAAGGCAAAAACAGGTGGCAAGCTTAAAAATGTAGGAATGGTTTCTGTCTGTGTTGGTTTCCCAGCCGAATTTACAAACAGTCCGCCAGTAAAGGCTGGTGCGACTCGGGAAAAATGAGGGAATTCTTTTTCAGATGAGGCTACCTGACGGTTTCTACCTGGAAGAGTATCTGCAGACAGCACTAAGAGGAAGCTATTTTTCAACATTACCTGATGTAGACTGCGTTTGGCTTGCAAGGCAGCATTTAGCTTCTCTTCCTGCTTCACTCTCATTTTAACAACTTCATGGAGGAATTTTTCTTTGGCTTCTTTTGTATCTAGGCCACTGTCCAGGGCCTGCCTTAGGTGCTCCAGCTCAGCTTCCAACCCGCTGCTGTGAGAGTCAGAATGTGTTGCAACCTCATATGAACTGTTGACTGTGACTGGGGCTTGCATCCCAGGTGAGCTCATGTCCTTTGCAGAGCTGGATGAAGTAAAGGATGGGGAGGAGAGCGAGGATAAGGAGGAGGTGACTGAAAAACAGAAATACCAAAAATTAATTTAAAAAAAATCTAAACCAAATATAACTCAAAATATGCTGAGGCTGTCTTGTAGAGAGGAGATACTCGATGTTCTATGAAAAAATGGAAGAAAGAAAATACTAATTTTACACTTTGACACTTCAAATGTGATGAAAATGCAAACCTGACTTGATTAAAGGACCAACTTACAATTTGCTTGACTCATGACTTTGGAATTTATGTCACAAACAGTCTTTCCTCCATGGGTGTGAAGAAACTGAGTTCTTCAGAGAAACCTACATGATCCTGCTGGTTTCAGCAGGTAGAATTTCTTCTTTTTGCGTAAACGGGATGCACTGAATAAAGACTGAACATACTGAGGGCAGCAGCAGAATTATCTAAGTGACATTAATGAGGTGATACCAGTGTCGGTCTTCACCTTTTGCTGAGAGGCCCAGTATGGGAACACTATTTAAGAATGTACTGGCCCTTGATCTCTGCTTTGTGTATTCAACTCCATGGATGCAGTACTGAAACCATGTGACCATGTTCTTTGCCTGACACAAAATTCCACACTTGCACCTGTGTGCGCTCTGGAATTATCACAGGCTATTTGTGTGTATCCCACAAAGGCTTTTATAGAAGGCTCTCCATCAGACAGGAAACCATCAGTTTTTACGTGAACACCATGTACGTTTCATCCTCTGCACAACGCTTAACCTGTTTTAATAAAAGACTCTTGGTCGGTGGACACCTGTGGTTCAGGTGCTTCTTTTTGTCAACGCATGTTCCTCTCCCAGAAACCCCCCGTCCTCCCCAGCTTATGTTCCATTCTTGGTTTTCATTGTTACTTAAGGCTATATTTTTACATCCTGTTGAGGTATTAGGCTTCCAGAATTCTATTCAATCACAACAGAAGTTGAACAGCTAACTCCTGTGGCTTACTGAGGAAAATCCAGCACAACTGAAAAAAACAAAATTAAAAAAATCCAGCACAAGTGAAACAAAATAAAGGCATATATAACTGTCACCTACATTCTTCCCTGGTCTCCACTTCAATTTCTGCTTCTGATTCCTTATCCTCTTCAGTGGCAGTAACAGTGGCCGCAACAGTGGCTGCTGCTTCTGGGATAGCTGTGTTCTCTGCAGCAAGTTTTCTTTTCCGTGGCTGGACAGTGCTGCTCACTGGCTCACTGCTCCGTGATACTACTGTGGCACAGGGAGGGTTGCTGACAATTTTCTGTTGGGCTGGAGGGGCAAGTGCCACATTGGGGGCCACAGCATTCTCAAAGCTTTTGTAGGAGTAAAAACTGTTTTAGAGGGGGAGGCAAAAGGAAGGAGAAAACAGTCATACTCTTGGCTTTAAAATGCTTCCCAATCCGTGTGTTACACTGAAACCACAAGACACTTACTGGAATGACAGTGAAGTCCCACTGATGCACACCAGCTAAGAATCTGCCTATCTATTTGTGCAGCGTTTTGCACTCATTTAAACACGGAGATGATTTAAACAGCTGATCTCCATCCAGTTCACAAGGGATCATATTTGAAGTGCCACATATTCTAAGAGCACCAAAGAGATGAGATCTCCCAGAGCCTGAAGATTATAACAATGTTCCGTCATGATCTTTCATGCATTATTTTTTTACCTAACTGCACAGTTTTACTTCTGTCTATCCAAATGTTTTGTAAACGGCACTTCCTTAAGAAAGGCCAAGGGAGTGCAAAAAGCATTTGATTTTTTGACACAGCGTGCATCTGAGTGCATGTATGTAAAACCAGTTAAAAAAACCCAACAAACTTCTGTTAAAGGACAGTAATATAGTACTGTCAAATACAGAGACTTTTGCAAAAAACATAGCAAAGACTGTCTTTGCAACTTCAGTTCAGCGTCTACTGCATGATGTATCTTCAGTTATATATTAAAATTTCTCCTGAACGTGTTGAAGGTGGGTTTTGTTCCAAGACTGAAATTGGCCAAATTTCTCACAGGGATACCAAGGGCATACTCTTACACTTCTCTCTCTACCTAACTGAAAAGTCTGTTAAGTCTGTTTAAAAGCAAGCATATGCTGGTAGGCTTTCTTTTCCTTTTTTTTTTTTTTTTTTTTAATCAAGCCCCACAGCTTCTAAGAAACTTGTAACTTGTTCCTAAGGGCAGCAAAATGCATTCTCCGTAACGCTCCCCAAAAACACCTGGCCACTTCAGTCAAACTTTCCAAAGAAACCACTACCCTTAGGCAGAACTCTGGCACAAAGATTTTTCAGACCGAATGGTTCACGTCTGGCGAACGAACGTATAACTGCCCTGACACTTCCCATTCTGTGACACCAGCAGTCCCATCTGGTGGTGACTCATTCTTGTACCAGTTTAATTACGTTGCTATCCAAGGGCAGCATCTGGCCTATAGCATCGGCTTTCTGATGGTCTTACAAGCTGAGGAGTCCTCTGCAGACTCTCGTGTCCAGGGTGCTCTGCCATGACCCGCCAGGTCCACTGGCCATCCAGAGGAATGGGGTAGCCTGGGCTGTCCATTCAGTCCGTCGTCTTCCCATGGCATTGTCAATACAGGAGGTAGCAAGCAGCTGTGTGGGCAACACGCTGACCTGCCAGTGTGACAGAGCTGCTGCAGTTACCGACTGGCAGCTGCCTGGAAATAGCTGGCTGGTCCCTGACCACCTGCCCTAAGAGAGTAACTCAATCTTCCTTTAAACAGCAAAGCCCGAGAACTTCTGATGGCTGTACCCCAAAATGACCATCACTTCATAGAAGCAGCCATCATCACTTCAGACTTCCATGGCATGTTTCACCTAAGAAAATCTACTTAACGAGTGCACAAAATGTTGGTACTTTTCTTTGTTTCCTTTCTGCAAATTAGAACACTGCACCTGCAAATGCTTTTCAATCTGATACTAGTGGGCTGACTGAATGAATTACAAAGCCACCAGTTAACACTGCAAGGGGACGAACATAAAGCAACTTGCTGTCAAGTAAGTCTCCACAGCTGCTATCCCCATTCTCCCTTCAGCCCATGCCTCCTTACCTGTCTCGGATCAATGCGGGAAGGTGGGTTGAGAGCTCTTTCTCATTTGCTGATACAGCAGGGGACCAGGGCCGGAAAGCTGAGAGACGCTGACGGGGATGGACACAGCCAATACTCTGGGAAGGAGGGGAAAGAACAATAAGTAAACACAAACAACCTTTTAAACTATAAATCACAAGGGAGTGCTAGCAATGCTTTTCAGTACACATTCTGTTATCTCTAAAACCATTCCCCCACTGGCTAGGACCTACTTACTTACTAGATTCCACTGGAAGAGATGAACTGTACTAATGTAAAACCTCACGTGTTTTTTCTTTGCCAATAAGTTATATGTAGTTTGCAGAGACCACAAAAGACTCCTGAGTCTTTCAGGATTCCTGTACCTCAAAGGCATGAAGGAATTGCTTACTGCATTGTCACAATCAAGGTCAGCGAACACTGGAAGATGGCAAGGGAACAGGAGGACTAGACAGCTCAATATTTACTAAGAAAAAGGTTGAAATGTTATTAATTTAGAAAACCTGGGCAAGTTCTTTCTCTCATTTTCTCTTCTGGCTTCAGTAGAGGGATGCTACATGCTAATTAGATCTCTCTTTTGATTACAAAATATTCAGCAATCACCTTATTAGATGAACTGGATAAGGACCGTAACCAACTGGACTGTTTTTCCTTCTCAGTAGAAGCTGGAGATTGGGAAGCAGAGTCATCTATTTTGGGCTTTTTGGAAGCAGGAGGATCTGAAGGGACCTGAAACAAAGACAGGCAGGAAAAATCAAAGACAGAATTACTCATTTTGCTATCAGCTTAGAAACAAGTTACAAGGCAAAAGCAAATTTTGCATTTAAAAGAAAGAAACACTGGGGTTTTTTCCCGCCTTTATAAAGCTAAGGAAAAACAAAGGAGTGAAAACGAGGGACAGACACAAACTGTGACATAACGCGGCTTCATTCCTTCATTTAAAATACTTCGACAAAGCGTAGATGGTGCAGGAATGGTAGGCAGTAATATAAGTGAGACATTCACACCATGTTGCAAAGAACTATCTGCCTTTTATTATTTTTGTATGCAGAAAGGTAAGGTTTAATGTGGTTGCTGAGCTGGAAAGATTATTTTAAACGAGAACAGAACAGACTTTGTTATTCTGTTTGCAGTGGTTGTTATGCCGATGACTTCACTACCCCACAGCTGCAGTAGATTCTGGGGGTGCTGCCAAGAGCTGCTTTGCCTTTTCCACAAGTGGCTCAGCTTGGCCCATAAATCATCCTCAAGCATAAGAAAGCCCTTTGGCAAGCAAAACTCCTTTCCTTCAACACTGTGAAGGAATAAAATTCCTATAGTCCCATCGTGGCTTGCAAAAAAATTGGTAACTACTGGTTTAACCGGTGCAGTGGGGATACCAGCTTGAAGCCTTGCCAGCACAAACACGTCTATCAGCAGGGAGGGAGAAGGTTCTGGACCTTACGCTGCATCACAACTAGAACTAGTAAGAGAAACATACCACCTCAGTTTCTCTTCCTTTTCCTTTCTTTTCTTTCTTTTCGCAATTCTGAACTCTACCTTTCCATACTCCCATTCAACCCAGTTCTAAGGAAGGTGGCAGAACCAGGCATCTCTCGTATTTGCATTAATTTTTTGCATCCTTATACCTTACTGTGATTTTTGTGGGCAAACTAGTATTTATACAGGTGTGTCTGTAAAACATAGGCACGGCAACCCTTGGAGAGCCGGAAATGCTTCAAAGCCAGGTCTATTTGCCAAGGAAAGAAAGGGTCTTATTTGCCCATGTCTTGTGTTCTGAAAATCAGTCCCCTTCGAGGTATCTTAAATTGGGAACTCAGAGACTGCTTCTCCAAATGATTCTTTGCTCCTGAAAATTGCGATCTAACTGACTTTACCTGGAGAGTACAGGAGGAACTGAAAGCGGTATTGTTAAAATGCACTTCTCCAGACTCCCAGGCAAACCCAACAGCTCTGTAACTAGAGTGATGCCATCTTTTTTGCACACCGTAGTTAGAAGGAAATTATGACCTCATGTCCATGAACAGTCTACCGCTGTCATGGAAGCAGGGCAGCAGTGTGGAACTACGGCTCAAGCCGATGACTTGCTAATGCCAGTTCATCTGGCAGCACACACCACTCTTCCACTTCTACAGCCCAGTGTGCACAGTAACATCATCAAACCGAGGCTGGAGGTTTTAGTAAAACATTCCCTGGCACTCTGGAGCTTGGGGCAGCTTTCCATATGTAGGAGATAAGACGAATGACATGGGTGTGTATATGTGTAACCCCAAGTCCAAAATTAGCCCGAGCCAGTGCCAAATGCCAGCTTCAATGATTTGCAGAGGATGCTTGCGGCACAGCTTCAGGCTTCCCTAGCGGCGATTCTTGTAGTGGCTACGGCATGGTCCCTCCCATCTGACTGAACTAAGAAAAGGCATTTCTAAATGCTTTTTGTAGAAAACGCAGGACAATGCATTGGAAAAGATTTGTTTTTGCTTTCAGAGATGCTGTCTGTGCAGAATTAGTGACAGCATTAGAAAGGTATTTGGCAAGTGACTACTGATCCCAGCCCTATCCACTGGGGATGGTGAGCTGTGTGGGGAGGGGAACTTGGGGCGGAGGGTGGGGAGGAAGGGGGGCTTGGAATGAAAAAGGCAACAGGTGGCAACACTCAGCATGGAAACCCGTTCCTCCCCCCGACCATCCGTGCTCTGCTGTCTGCAGAACATTCTGTTCAGGCAGGCGTGGAGATGGCCACCCTGGGCCCGGTACCCCGTGCCACCGCCTTCACACAGCCGGAGCGGGATCAGTACCACGGGGCATGCGTTAGAACGGGCAGCTTTGGGAAAAGGAGGGCAAGTGTCAGGTTTGAGAAAGGTTGGAGGGGAGATATTGGAACAGAAGAAAAGAATTTAAAGAAATCTCGTCTCCAGCTTTCTCCACTGTCCCCCTTTGCCCTTTAAATCAAGGCCGACACCAACGATCAGGAAGGCTCTGGGCACAAAACATTTCAGTAGTCCTGGGAAATGATGCTTAACCTTTTGTTGCCAGGAGCCAGTATTGATCTGAAAACATGAGCTGCTGCTCGATAAAACAGCAGTAAACATGGCGTGTGCATGGGGGAAAAATAGGTTTGCCGTCCCCACAAAGAGACGAAAATGGGGTGGAAAAAGAGGGAGAGAAAACCAGGTGCTAAACGGGGTGTGTAGGTTTTTCTAACTTCAAGTCATCTCCCACCACAGGACACTCCTCCTAACGAACGAGCGCTGGCTAAAGTGGTAAAGCGCTTCAGCCGGACTCAGAAAAGCACTGCTGCCAACACAATTTCTGAACTGCTGGGATGGCCTCCACCTCTTACTTTCTATCCACCATCCCATTTTGTTTACACAGATCACCTGCTGGTTGAGGTAGGAATTTCCTCTCAGTACACGCTTGAAAAAACCCGCCATGTATTTAGGTTCCATTTTAACGATGTATAAAGGCAGTGATTCTGATAGCTTCCCACCTGGTCCGTGAAATATTGAGGCGCTACATGTTGTTATTAATTAACAAATGGAGGTTCATCTCCGAAACTCATGAAACAGAAGGCTTCCGACTACAGCCTGCAGTCATTTGATTAAATTTTTGCTCGTGTGTATTTCTGCCTGCTCGGACATCCCACGGGAAACTCTTTTGTCCCCCTCCGCAGAAATGCTGTGGCTGTGTCATGGACTCATCGAAAATTCCACCTATAAATATCCACAGCAGGTCAGTACTGTACCGCACTTCTCTTGCTTTGTGCAGCCTTTTGACACTGAAAGAGGCAGAAGCAAATTAGCTCACAACTATAGGACTAGATGTAAGACTAGGTAAGACTATATGACTAGATACTGAACAGCAAATCTCCTCTTCCTATGACTCACCGATTACATCCCACTCTAGGACAGATTCCAGGCAACAATATACCCCACTCTGACACTTCCAACCCAGCCACAGCAGCCAGCAAACCTTGGTATTGGCTCAAACATGGATGATTTTATTTCATTTTCTCTCTTTGCCAAATAATGAAACATACAAAGTTGCAAAAGAAATACTGAAAATCTGATGTAACTTTTTTGCCATCTTCATAAATGACTTAGGAAAAACTTGAACCCAAACCCTGGAAGATTGAAATAAGTATTTCCTTATTTCCTATTCAGTTTTTCTTCCACTGCAGGCAATTTAATAATTTGTTGTCAAATGGGCTTTGCACTGGGCAAAGCGACTTGTTAACGTACATCTTCTCCAATCCACAGATGTAAGAAACAAAGTGGGCCCAGAAATGCTTTGTGAAACATTTACTTAAGCTTTTGAACTGTTATCTTCTTAAGCAATTGATTTTTGAGGAAAAACTGATACAGACAGATTTATAAAGTTACTAAAAAAGACTGTAAAAATACACTCCAAAGGGAAATTTGGGCATGTGAACTTTAATGTCAGCCATTTTAGGGCAAACTGAAATTAAGCAGCCCAATTTGGCCTCTAGCCAACCAGGGCCACATTTGACATGTCAGATCAAATTTTCTACTTCAGCTAAGTATTACAGTAACAAACCATAAGACCAGTAGAAAGAATTTGTGACCCTCTATTTCTCAAAAAGAGAAGCCTTCCCCAGTGCTCAGTACCATGAACAGAACCAGCAGACCAAGCAGTACCAAGTCAGCACGATACCTGAAGGTTGCTTCTTGTTACAACGTAGAATGGAAAATGAGCCCAGAAAACAATTCTTAAATTTTAACATTTGGGAGTGCTCATGGATATTCTTTGTGCCTGAGGACCTACCAAAATACATTTCGTGAAGCAATTCCCTGTTTCTTCTCTACCTTATTTGCAACACTGTGTAACCGGGCTGAGTAGATGACTCTTGCTCTCTCCTCATTCTTTGCTCTGTTGCACCAAGCGCTGCCTGCTCTCTTTACGACACTCTGTGATGTCAGCAGCTATCCACTAGGGGATAAGCTAAGACCACTACAAGCAGGAGAGCACTCCCTTTTGGAAGGACAGCACCAAATCCTGCAAAATGGGCCAGTCAATGGAACTGCAACTAGCCCTACACATTTGACAACCTAAGCCTACCTAAAGGCGTGTATTGCCAAATTCATACTCTTCCATCTTGTGTAAAAAACCAACCAGCACTATTGAACAGGCTAAAACCCAAGTGCAACCCCATGTTCACAAAACACCAAGGACCCTGTTAAAACCCTTCAAACTTCAGTATGCTCTATGTCAACCCAGGTTTTGCTGTGTTGCTCAGCTAATGTGTAGTGATGCATGCGGTAGCGAAAAATGGGCTTCTTTTGCCTTGTTAAGAACGGAAAGTATCAGGTGAAAGGAGTTGAAAATATTTAGGAGGCCTCCTTGCCTGTGGAGCTTTTAGCTTAGAAATGTAGCTTCAGGAAAGCAGCCCATGCTCCAAATTCTGATCTATTCTCTGCTGATAAAATCTCCCCATAACTGGGTCTACGTTTGGCATCAAATTCCAAAACCTAATTGAAAACACAGATCTCTGTTAAAATGGGGTAACGGCACTATATGCTTATCTGTGTTTGTAACCTTTCCCAGGCTAGGTATGAACGCATTGCCACTCTGTGTGGTGAAGGACATGAGTGAAAGAATAAAAACTCCAGGCTTCTCTGCTCTTCAAATTCAGCGATGAAGTGCCAGCCTGGTGCTGCAGCAGCTACTGCTGCAGCCTAGAACATCTGACCGGCTGGGAGCAGGGGCAGTGACCCACGCTGCACGGGGTGCGGATGCATCTCTGCGTAGAAGCTAGACGTCAAAGGGACAGAGCATGCTCTGTGCAGATACTTCCATGAGGCTGGCGAATCTGTGCCGTGGCCCAGTCCCCTCCTTTTAAAGATGGATCGGAAATGTGGCTACCATACCAGCAGAAACCAAGGCATCCTATGTGGCATTTTTAGAAATTAAAGATTTAATGTCCCCAAAAGCTATCAAGCTACCCCAACACACAGAAATTTGTATTTTAGTCTCTTAAAAAAATTAATTGGGAAACTACTGGGAGGCCGAAGAATTCAATTTCGTATTCCTAGCTCGGGTGTAAATCAGAAACATCTCCACTGAAAACTCTGCAGCTAGAAAAGCATGTATAACCGCAGTAGCCAAAATAAAAAAAGAATGGGCTGTAAATCTATAGATAGCATACTATCATTTTGTTCAAGCTATTGCTTCTGATGCTAGTTCATGCAAAGAGTGGAGTTCGGTTATAGCATGAGAAAGGGTGAGGCTTCCTGTCTCATCTGATACTCTGTCTGGGTGTGAAAATTAAGCAGCTTTCTCATTAGGGGCACAAACCACAAGACCAGACACCGGTCTGATACAAGCATGGAGAAACCCCAGAGAGAGACTACTTGGGTTCAAAACGTGTCAGACATCAGAAGATAAAAATACCCTGGAAGAGCAAAAAGCTGATAGCAAGCACATTTTACCGCTAGCATCAAACGCCGGTGTTGGCGTTCAGTGCTAAAGCTGCAATCCAGTCTGTGCTGCAGTCGTACAGCACCACAGGCTCAACTGGTCTGTACTTGAGGGTCCACTGGGTGAGCAGGGGCGTCCCAGTAACTTAGTGGGCCTTTGATTAAAAATTATCTGGTTGTTATTTAATGTATTTTTCCTGTTAAAAACTACCATCTGACCATTTCGGCTCACATTTACTCATTTACTCCAAGGGAATCTGGAATTTAGGCAAACACCTAAACCAGCAACTGTCCTACAGGAGCGGCAAAGGTGCAAGACGCTGTTGGCAATGAACACATCTGTACCACAGGCCACGGAAATTCTGAGAGACCAGCCTAACACCCATTCTCAATAAAACTTCCCTCCCTAGGTAAACTG
This sequence comes from Phaethon lepturus, assembly GCF_000687285.1. Lineage (NCBI taxonomy): Eukaryota > Metazoa > Chordata > Aves > Phaethontiformes > Phaethontidae > Phaethon > Phaethon lepturus. Next base: position 57,813 of record NW_010542734.1, read on the forward strand.
GATAGGAAAGATGATATTGTAGAGGACACAGGGGTGGAACGCACAAACAGAAAAGGCTCGTGACTCCAGGTTTTGCTACAGATTGATTTAGGAGATCCTAAGCAAGTAATTTCTACTACTCTCCTCTAGGAAACTAACACAAATTCTGTTCTGTTTCAAAAGATGTGTCAAGAATAAAACCCTATGACACTACAGATATAGCAGTAAAAATGTTAAAAAGTGCCTGAAGATTTTCACCTATTTCAATTTATGGATACCAAATGTTTTCCAGACTATTTCAATTTATGGATACCAAATGTTTTCCAGAGCAGTGAAGAGCCATCTTCAGCAAGTTCATGCCAGCCGGCAAGAGGCTTGTTTTTCTTAGCTACTTTATACAGATCCATCTGTTAGGTCCTTGCTGGGTTACAAGGAACAGCTATGCATCTTATTGGGAAAACTCAGCATCATTTTAACATACTCGGGGAAGTCAAGGACCAAGTGGGAGTTTAGTCAACAATCCTTCTCACCCTTCTGAGGTGTTCCTTTATGTCAGAATTTAGGCAGAGCGGACGGCATTTTCAAAAGCTCAGAAGCTGTACCAGAGCAAAAGCACATTAAAAGCCAAGAGGAGTCATGCTACTGAGATGCTCTGTTTATTCTCCAGGTTTTTCCAAGCTTATTTCACCAACACTAGCTTGCTCTTAAGAATAAACTTCTCCAATAGCCAAAGAAACCCTATACACAATAAAAAAGATGGATTGAAACTACCTTTCCAGGCAACTGCACTGCATTCAGTTAAGGCATCTGCAAGTGAAGCGTATGAGAATGTTGCTAGTGCTTCTCATTTGACTTGGCAACTTAGCTGTTAGTCATTACTGGGACAAAGCTTTTAATACTTTATTAATGTTTCCTTGCAGGAAAAGCACTACAAAAAGTGAAATGTTGGGAGTCGAAGCGCAGCAAGGGAATAAAAAATTGCAGAGTTTATTACTCTCATTATCTGCACAACTATTTAATAAAATAAACCAAGTATGAGAAAGTCTGAAAGCATCTTTCTACAGGAATTAATGGCTTTTCTTACTCAATGATGAAAAGCAAATCTAAGCAACTACCCCAGTCTCTGTATTTCATGCTACTACTAGTGCCTGAAGAGCCCTAGGAAAGTCTCCAGAAAATATTTGCATAGACCGTTGCTGAGAAATCAGAGTATGAGAGTTCTGTTCCTACTCCATGAAGAGTGCATTGAGTAAGACAAGTGGGAACTGAAAGACTGAACTTTTAGGTTCTATTCTAAATGACTTTACTTCTTCACTTGTATTACCATGGACCAGTTACTTAAAGTCAGCTGACCTGTAGATACAAAATGGGTAATACTACTTACTCATTTTTAAAGGGTGCTATGAGCTTTATCTTCTACTTTTACTTGGAAGAAAAGGATGCAAAGTCTTATTTTAAGCACAATGAAGTTATGGCACTGTGTGGAAACTCTTCTTTCAGCAGTACCCATGTAATTTCTTTCTTCAGAGCCCTGAGGCTGGTTCAGGCTCCTGCTGGCACAATGACGGTATTATGTTGCACAGCCTTGTAAAATGGCTTTTCAGATGAAATGTACCTTTACCAGTGACGAGTATTCAAAGCTACGTCTGGAGGTTACCGAGACCACAATTCCTGAACTTGGAAACTGAACTGAAAATTCTCCACGTGGTGCTTTTATGAACTGCAGGCCTGAGTCTATCTAAGAACAGGATGAGCCACATGAGAATGGAGTGCGCTCTGTGCTTCTCTGTTTGTCTTAAGACTTCAGATTTCTAGTTAAAATCAAATTAAAAAATGCAAAATGAGAGGTCTCTTCAATGTGGGGAAAAGGGCCCTTTATCTGCATCCTTTAAGCCTTCACAAGCACGTCAACTGATGGATAGAACACTTGCTTCCTAAAGCCTCTTTGTGACGTGGTCCAGAAATGATTAATAAGGTATTAGAGGTCTTTATAAGGACTGCACTTTCACGTGGATTAAAAAAATAAATATATTCAGCTACAGATTGAAAGCTATGAAGGATTGTCTTGATAATAAAAAGAGCTAAAAATAATGCTGTTCTATGGAGCTGTAAGAAGATTTACTGCTTGTCTACTGTATATATTTAAAAGAGAAAAAACCTACCACATTGCAGAGTCTGTTCTAGGGAGTGTATGTAGCGTTTGTTTTCTTTCTCTTTTTTACAATTTTGATTTCATTGGGCAGGAGTCCAGACTTTCCATCTTCCCATTTTTCACTGCTCTGGTGGAAGCATAAGCACTCATTTTACCCTGTCATTTTGGGATGTGTGATTACGGGAAGTATTTGCTTTCTATTCTTGCTTTCACAGCACACATGCTGGCTGCCAGTGTGTCCCCCAAGTCTGACCTGTGGGGAATCTTCACAAACCACAGTCGCGAGCGCTTTGGAGAGCGCCTGTTATACACAGGCATAAAAAGGAGCTGTGAAAAAAAACCTCGCTGGAACTAACCTGCTCTCCCTTCCTATTGATGAGCCTACAAGGACTCACTTCGTCTCTTCCCGAGAGGGGATCTTCTGGTTGTGTAAAGGCTTCACTGACAGCAATGTAAATGCAACTTCCCAGCTAGTCTAAAAGAATGCTATGTAAAGAGGCAATATCTTAGTCATACGGTAGTATAGGAAGCTCATCTTGAAAAACTGCAAGAAGTTTTTCACACACCTGTGCAAAAAAATCTTTAATTTCAAATCCAAAATTTATACCAGAAGTGAAAAGAGACTGGACTATTTTATTCAGACACGATCTCAGTTTAAAGCAAATTCCTACAGAGTACCTTTTGTTGAATTCATTTTGTAAAGGCGAATTGAAATTATTTTCTGGAACACTCTACATAGCCCCTGGCGCAAGTTGTCTCCAATTTTTAAAGCTTCTTGGCTTTGAAAGGCATAAAAGAAAAAACGTTTTCTCTCCTGTCTCAACATTTCTTTCCTTTTATTCTTTCAGTACAAAAATTAGGCCAGATGACTTCTGATGATTGCACTTACCCTAAAGGGCAAACAGTAAGGCATTTCTAGTAAGTTGTGGTATAGCAAAACCAGCAACAACCTCCCAGGTAAACCCCAGATCCAGAAACTTGATTTCCAAATGGAGGGAGGAAATGCAAATAATCTCACCACTTTTCTGTTTTACAAAGATTGGTAAGCCTTCCAGGATTCTTCTGGGACACTGGAGACTTTACTGAAACTTGCTAACTTTTTCCTGAGTTCAGTATTAGTGAAGCTTGGTTAGATAAAGATGCAGCAACTGCTACCTGGCAACTTGCATCGAGAAAAAATGTTCAGCCAGTTCAACTAGCTGTTTAATCCCTGATCTCAACAATTACTCTTTTATTTCATTGTTCTGCTCATAGATCTATCATATAAAATTACTCTTTCATATAGATCTCATCCTGTAAGTCCTTAAAACTCTCCAAATCTTCTACAAACATTGACTTTGTAATAGTCATTCTTCCAGTCTCAACATTCTACCAACCTTTAGTAGCTGCTCAACAAAATCAGTATTTCGCACTCGAAGTGATTCTGCTTCTCCGATTCTGAAATCCCTCTGCTATGGGCAAGTACAAGAAGCAAAAACCATCATAGTATGACACCCACTGCCAGAAACAAAGTAAAAGCCATGTATGAATGTGGCTGTCAGCTATCTCAATGTCAGTGTTGAATCCCTCAGATAAAGTACCACCCTGATTTTTTCTTTTTTTATTTTTCTTGTAAAGAAACATCTGAAAAGACGGCTGATTATTTGTTACAGGATGTACTTGCGTTTTGGTTCTTGGCTGATTCAACTGGAAGCCTCTTTTCCATTGGCTAAGAGTCTGTTTTGCCCTTCCAGTGGAAACTAGAAGTTACAGCTTGAAAAGAATTCCCTGCCCTGTGGTTTAAAACAAAACAAAACAAAAAAGTTCAACTCTCACTTCCCAGTGGTTGAGTAGAGCCAGTGATCGAGACTAGTATAAACCAGGTCAGAGGGGCTAAGAAGAAAGAACGGCCCCTTTTCCTCTGGTCATTTTTATTGGCAACGGTTGCCTGGGAACTCTCTGATGCCCTGTCAATATGAGAGGAAGGAGAGTGCGACTGACTGAGGAAAACAAATGAAGCAGGCGTATGCGCCTGCACACACACATGCATGGGTGTTCCAGGAAAACAGAAAGCAGGTCTGGCAGTTGGAATGAACTAAGGGCTCCACTCCTGTTGTAACTGAAGCCGAGGGATGTTACGCCATCAGATTCATCAAGGAAAATCAAATTTTCCTCTAGGAACAGATTTGCTTTGCCCAATCTTTTCTGAATTGTTTGTGGGGTCACGGTTCTGGTAATTAGAAAGCCGTTCGTGGACAAAATTTTGTCCTCACATTTTCTTTGAAATTAAACCAGGCTTCTCTTGCTGTAACTGCATGTAAGTTCCAGCTTCAAACTCTCTCCAAGGCATCAGTTCCTGTATTGTGGAGACACGTCCACTCTGCCAGCCAAGAATCTCATTTTAGTTTCAGATGTTACATAAAAGGACAAGCAATTCCCCTTGTGATTTCCACTACTGCCGGCTCTCAACCAGGCACAGCGTTCTTCCAGAAGTACCAACTAACGCGTAATGAACTTCAGCACCCAGGCAGTTTATGAAGCCAGGAAAGGGGAGAGGGGGCTCTAAATCGACGGAACACAGCTGGGCTTTTGGCGCGGTTTCTCCAATTCTCCTGCCGTACCTGGGCAGGCAGCTGCCAAGCTCCTGACTGCCCTGATTTGGGTTCTTCTCCAACCCCTCTTGTGCCTGCAGAGCTCCCTAGGGCACAGAATCTGCCCCTGACTCAACACGGTGAGGCTACTACAAAGCTAGCTTTTTTGTTTTTAATTTTTAATTAAGAGGACAGGCATTTCTTAACAGAGACCTTTTTGCCCTTCAGAACCTCTTCCTCTTGGGGTTCATCTGACTTTCCCCTATCTTACTTTGGTATCTTTCCCAAGCACAAGTCATACTCACAGGTTTCATGACTATTAGGGTAACACATTATTTTACCAGTGCAGTTACAAAGTCCCATCCTGTTAGAATCTGGTGTCGTGGTCTCTCCCAGACAGCTCCAGGAACTATGTATGTCTGAAGCCACGACACCTCCAGTGCAGTTAACAATCACAATGCTAGGCTGTCAGAGCAACTGCCTCCCATCTACAGTCTTCTGAGCCAGAACTTCATTAGGGACCTTGATGTTAATCCAAAACCCTACCACTCTTACAGCAGTGCATATCAGGCAAAAATACGATCAAGATCATATGGATCAACTGTATTGATAGCTACCAGATCTATGGTTTCTTGAATAATTTTGTATATTTAATTGGCTGTACATTTTTGAAGACAAAGCTCAAAGGTCTGTGTTTAGTTTTAAATCAGCGTAATTATGGTAGGACAAGAAAATCGCATATAAAATAGCAAAGTCAATAAGCAGTGTATATTTAACAATCTCTCATAATAAAGCTGAAAAATAAGGCTTTCAGTCCTCATCCCACTCTTCCTCTCAACACTTCATCTGATATTTGTGGCAGGTTGATTTTCTTTCAAGACCTCTGCCAAAGATCTGGCACATGTGCATAAGCATGTGACACTGAGGCATGAGGGCAATGGAGCGTCTTTTGTCAGCCTAAGCCAGGGACAACAATCTAAGGACATCATGACGAATTACTTCAAAGTCTGAAGAGTCAGCGGAGCGTAGCAAATACAACCCCCCTTGTCTGCACCGCGATCCATACTTACCTGAATTCATTTATAGGGCTCTTTCTGACAACCTGCTCTGCATCCCCACCCTTCTACTTAATGAAAATGCATTTTATCAGTAGATTTAGTTTGGCTGTAGTGTCATCTTGGTAATCAACAATACTAGAATAAAACTAGAATGAAACAATTGGGATCCTCAAGGCTGCAGAAAGGCGACAATACCCTATGGCTGCAGTACATTTGTTTTTCATATGCATTTAATTTACTTGAGACGACTACAGGAAAGCTTGAGGCCGTTCTGGAAGATACAGTCTACGTGTCTCACGACAGGACTGGGAGTCAGGCTGTTTGCTTTGAAGCCCAAGTACAACAAGGTATAGGGAAACAATTGCAACTACCTCAAACATACTACAAAGTCACCGACTGAGTATAAAGCATCACCAGCGAGTCTGAATTTTCTGTTCTAACCAACAGACAGTGCATTTTTTAAACCCAAGACTGCTTTAAATATATATTGGTGAAAGTATACTGTCAATACACTGATTGTGGATGAATAGTTACAAATCCTATTACAAGACAGTGCCATGGAAAACCCCTCGTCCTAGTGAAACCAAATCGTGCAAGGCCTCAGTTATCTATCCCGCTCTAGGGGAAACTACCACCTTCAGTCTTTTTATCAAAAGGTGACTACATTTTTGACTGAAGAGTAGCAACCATACAGTTAAAGATAAGGTGCCAATAGCTTTAAATAAGACACGGAGCAAATTTAATATCATTAAAAGGGACTTGGTTTTCCTTCACACCTTTTCAGTCAAGGTAGGCCATTTCTGTAAGAATACTTTTTCAGGAGTAACTTCTCACCATCCACGTATAGAAGACAGGAAAAAACTAAATTCTTTGCTTACAAAATGTTTTGAAACCTACAGACAGGCAGATGCTTCCTTAAGCACCCAACAACTACCGTGCTCTACAATTCTAAGCAAGCCACAAGAAGCTCATCTACTTTAAGTAACAGGTTATTACTTCTGAAACCTCCCCAGAGCTCCCAGGATAAAGGCAGACAACCAATTACAGTCTTAGACTTTCAAAGCTTATTTTGCTGCCTTTAGAAATAAGCATCACATGCTTTTTCCACCAGATGCTGAGTTGGGGGGTGGGAGGGGAAGCAGGGAGGGAGGGAGAGGAATGAAGGAGAGGAAAGGGCCCTTTACAAATCTTGCCGGCAAACCCATGCAGCACATCGGTCCTCCTCGTGTCAGAAAGGGTTTGCTTTGGAAGAACTTTTTACGTGCCAGTGAGTGACTTGTCTAAATAGAACTAATTTTAGCTAGGACATTTACCATGCAGGAGTGATACACTCAGAAAAGGACTTTTGTCCTTCAAAAGGGCTAGTACCACTGAGAAAAGAGATACATTTGCAACAGTTACAAAAAAATTTAAAAAACTGAGCAAAATAGTAACCCCTACGCTGGGACCATCAACATGAACCCCAGTACTGAAGAAGCAGCCTTGAGCAAATCGTCTTCTTCAATACACAAAATTTGGACCAAAAAGCCCACCCTTTTTTCTTTTTTCCCAACACAAACTCACCTTTTGGCATCAGGAAATGCCCACAGAACGTACGTGAATATGTAGAGAGAGAAATACACAACCTATTTCAAAAAAACCTATTTTGTATAACATCAAATGAGGCAGCAAAAGATAATTTGAAGGGAAAAGTGGAAGGGGAATGGGGTGGACAGGAGGGGGAAATCTGGGACGCTACAAGAAGGCTTTCAGTTCTTGTGTAACATGATAGATTTTAAGCCTTTAGTGGGGGAACTGGCTAAGCAATATTACAGTGCAGCGTGACTGCGCAGCCACATGGGTTGTGTCTGCTACAACTCTAATAATAGGCGAGCAGATTAGAGAGGTCTGACTATGACCAGTCTATACCTACCAATGTAATCCCTGCTTTCTCTCCTCGCTGCATTTCTTCTCATCGCCACAGACACTCCTAGGGATGTTAGAATGTGAACAGCACCCCAAAACAGCCCACCGGAGCAACTGCCACACCAGACTGGACCTTACTCAGCTGAGTAACCCTCGTGAGGTATTTGCTGGCCCCAATTCATCACAGCATTCAAGCTTTTGTTTACATCTATTCAAAATTAATACGTTTTTAAACACAGATTTAACTTTTAGTACTGAAGTGAATTGCGGAATTTAGGCCTCAGTTGAGATATGTATAGCGAGTTCTGTTTGTTGTGCCCCAATAACAAATACGAACACCCACCAGGCATGACACATACTGGGCTTTTGCTCTTACTTCTCACTTTCTTGTTACAATGCAAGTTCTATTCCACATCCCCATTCTGTGTGTGTAATGTGCCTGACCCCTATAAAGATGGTCAAATAAATATCTGGTGACCTCATAAGTATGAAAATAACCTTATTTGAAAGAAAAAGTCTATCTTCAGGGGGTTTGGCAGTAACTTTCAATTATTTTTAATTGCCTGGAAAATGAAAGTAAGAAAATAGTGTGGTATAAATGTTAGGGCACATTATTAAGCCGCTTTCATAATATCTTAGGCATAAGCTTAGCAGACAAAAAGGGTTTTTTTAAGCCTCGGTCATCTGTTCAATATGAATGGACTGTCTGTTTCCATACTTCCTGAAGGGGTAACTGAACTGAAATATTCCATGATAGAAACCAGATTCATCTTGACCTGGTAGGCAATGAGAACTCCGCAAAACCTTCAAAATTTGGGTTTAATTACAAACCACCATGGAGTCTGGACTACAGCCTGAGATCAGAAATAACAAAGAAAGGAGCTGAGAGAAAGTTTGGAACTATAAACACTAATTTCCCTTCCCCCACTTTCCTTTCCTTAAACCTTGGGATGGGTTTTTTCCTTCTTATTGTCAACACAACTGACTTAGAAACTGCAAAGCAAGCACGATTTCCAAGGCAGCAGTCTAAGCCTGCCTGCCTTTCTTCTCGTGGAATTATGCTATCACAACACTGACACTGCATCAACCGCATCATGGGAAGCAACACAGAACTGAAATTCGGCGCTGGTATTGTGATGGCTTCCAAGTCTCATATTTTATTTTCTTCTTTTGTCTGAGACGTTGAAGCCTCAAACCAGTTGCGAGTTGAACTTTTCTAATGAAGCCTATAAATGCAGTAATTGAAACACACAGGACTTGAACCGTTGTACGTTAAAAACCATCGTGAGCAGCTTAGCTAAAACAAAGCAAGCAAAACCTTACATAAGCATAGGTTTGTGGCCTTCCATATTTTGGGCAGACTAGAACTGTGCTGTACTTTTGCCTAAACTGTGGTATTAATTAGCAATAAATGCCTGACCCCAAAGTCTTGGGACTAGGAAAAGACCGAATCAGGCCCTCTCTCCAAGGAAGCAAACACCGTAACATCAGTATGAGCAGGAGGATGATCAGACCTGTGCAGAAGGAACGTAACTGCTCGGTAACACAAGTAGTTTCACAGGGTCTGCATTTCAATGCTGTTTTCATACATCCAGTATTCAACAAATTAAAAAAAAACAATCAAGGAAAGAGATGATGCGTATCCATCTAGAACAGGGACAGGAAATCTCTGTCTAATGAGAGAAGCTGAAGCGAGGGTGGATCATGCACAGAAGGGAACTTAATAACCATAGGCTGAGTCCTGTACAGGAAATTGTGATAACATAGATGAAGGGCTTAGATCTGTGGGGTGGCATGAGAAATGTCAAACATCTGCATTCAGACACATGCTCCCTTGCTTCTGAAAGGAAGGAAGGAAGAGGAGAACTACCGGTCATTTTCAAGAGGACAGATTTGGGCACGAGGTCCTATGCTGCTGGTCTTTGCAGTGCTACTGTGTATTCCTGGACAATTCAATATGTACGTGCACCACATATACCAGACTAAGGCATTGAGTTGATGTCTGCACTTGCATACACATTTATTGTTGCTACAGAGAGACAAGAACAACCACCAGGAAGACGACTGTGTGGAAAAATGTCCTGACACCTTCCTAAAATGACCAAAACAATTTTGCTTCTTGCAAAGAGAAATTCCTTCTGTTCTGTAGCTCTGGAAGACAATTTTCCTTATTCTCTCTCCACAATGTTGCCATGATCACCCCTCCCGTGCACACACACCCCCCCCCCCCCCCCGCAACAGGTCCATAAAAGACTACTTGCTGTGTTACCTTCACAAATCTGACTTAAATGCAGCAGGTAACAGACTAATAATGAAAATCCAGGCAAACAATCTCTTGCAGTGTCACTCATTGTACCAGCACAATCAGTCACATCTGATATGAAGAATCAAACAACAATGCAGTCCTCCAGTACTGGAAGATGGGTAGTCCTATGGTTTGCTTTGATCTTTGAAGTTCCCCATAAGGATAATTTAACCAATCTTACATTGCCAGAGCTTTACTTGGTTTAAAGGGTGTATAAAAGAAACACAAAACCATGAGAATAAACTGGACTTCACATATCTGCAAACCACCATACACTGAAGTCTCTTGCTGCACTGAAACACCAAAAGAAAAAAAATGCTCAAGTCAAACATGAAAGAAAAATCCGAAATTAGACTGACATGCATTCACTTGTGCAACCCAACGTAACATAGACAAAGTCATGGTTCAGATGTTACTGTTATAAAGGTGGTGTTAGGGGTGAAGAGATGTTCCAACTAATGTTTTTTATTTATTTTATTCCCTGCTTAACCATGAGACTGTGTGTCACCAACTCCAGTCCCTGGATCTTTACTTATCTCATATTAAGGATGTCTCTGTTCCATTTTTCTGAGATTGAACATAAAAAAAGGAAAAAAAAAGTTAACTTGAAGGTTTAATGGAATATACCTATGGCAGTTGAAGTCCAAGACCTGCACTGGAAATAGAGCAATGAAATATTACACTGGTCACTACCCCAGAAGGACAAGGTGTGTAGCTGGCTGAAAATCATTCATCTCTCTGTGCAAGGCACCAACCTGGGAGGAGTCCTGAGAAGGTAATGTACCATACTGAAATCATGCAAAAGTGGACAGGGTGGGTTTGGTGGAGGGATGACTCCAGACAGGGTAGGTTTTTGTCTCCTCAAGGAGAAAAAAAATAACAGCTTGCTGGTATAAATGCACCGTACAGTCTATGGTGTAAATTTAGCTTAGAAAGCATGAATCAGAGGGAAGTTGACATTTCACCTAAAGAAACACTACCGAGGCTGAGAAAAATAAAATTTCGTCTTGAGGAGAATCTTGCCAGCCAACAACGGGAACAAAAATTATCACCTTTAGGTAGATAGAAAACTAAATTTACCTGGTGCAACAGCCAAAAGCCTTGAACACATTAAGGCAAAAATCCTTTGCAGTCATCTAAGCTCTCCCATACAGGCTTGAGGATTATTTTCCAAGAAATTTGGGCAGGATCTCCCAATCACAATAGCAAGACTTTTGCTTAAGAGGGAAAAGAACGGAACTATGCTGCAAATTCCTCACCTCTGCTAAACTCTTTCCGACAAACTTGCAATCCTGTACTCAACAAGGCCAAGTTTAGTCAACTTCCGTAAGAAACAGGCTGAGCCATTATTGTACAGAAACAAAATTCTGCAAATGGAACAGGGAATGGAGGTAAAGCAGCAAATTTCAGGAGGAGGGAATGAAAAATTATTTGAAATAAGAAATAGAATCCCACGCCTTTATTAAAAAACATAGATTAATTTTGTGTTTATCATTTCAACTGCTGCTGAAGTGGAAGGAAGGAACTGTGGGAAACCAGGCAAATAATGCCTGGCTCAGCTGTTCAGGGTAGCAGCTGTCCTGAAATCCTCATTGGAGGGAACAAGCCAGGAGGTCATGGAAGTCATGATTATTTAGAATGAAGAGGGGAAACAATAGGTTGGGGCCCTCTGTCTTCTTGCCTTTCTCATGTCTTTTGTTAGCTGTTGCCTTCCCAGAATAGCCGGCTGGCTGTATTCTAGGCAGATCTGGGTTTGGTTTTGTACATGCATTTTTTCCCCTGCAGCTTCATAATTAAGAAAAAGAAAAAAAAAAAAAAAGTTGACACCTCCATCTCCCCCATATTTATGTGTCTGACTCGCATGCACCTCTTCCAATTACCTTCAGTTGACCAAGAAGGCAGTTGGAGGCTTTAGGTTCTTCCCCAAGGGGTAGTATAACTCAGCTCAAAACAGAGACAGTCCCTTGAAATTTAGTTTTTATAGATCCCTCTCCTCTGTTGAGTTTCTCTCCTAGGGCAAAGCCAATGCCTAGGAGACATTACTAACAAACCTGTCAAAATCACTGCTTTGCCTGCAGGCAGGAATACTGCTGCTGCTCCAGTGTCACCGAGAAACTTTACAAAGAGGGTAAAAGGTTAGTGGAGACACTTGTTCTATTTGTATTCAGTACAACCGAGCTTGAAGCATCTTGAGGGCTAATGGGGCTTGTTAACCATTCGCAAAGTTTCGTGATCAAAAATGGCCAAAAATTTGGTTTGTTAAGATTTTGGACACTGTGGTAAAACATGATTCTTCTCCTGTGCCTCTTAACCCTGATCAAACTAATGCTTACGTTACCCCAGAATGCTGGGAAACTGACTGATTTGCTGAAGAGCTTTAAAATGGCAATCCTTACATAATGGTATAGTCTAACTGTTCTGGCTTAGTAGAGCTAAAGCAAGAGTGTAAACAAGGACTTAACTGCAAAACACAACTTCCTTAGAATTTCAGATAAAGACAGAAAAGACTGGCTTTTCTTGCACAATTTTTATAACCAAGACTCACATATCCTGACTCCTACCTCATGTGGGTTTGGAGAGAAAACAAGTCTTAATTTTCACTCTAGGATGGAACTGTTGTAGTCCTGCTGACTCAAAAGATCAGGTGAAACAACGTAAAAAATGTAGTAACCTTGCTCAAACAAAAACTACATACTACAAAAAATGTAGTAACTTTAATTTAGGACTAGCAGTCAGTGGTAGATGTTCCCTTCCCTTCCCTGTTCATCCTTACTACTGTTCCATAGTAGTAAGGATGAACACAGAGCCTGCTGAAAGCTACACTGCAAATAATATTAGGGTAAATCTACGATCAGAGAAAAAACATTTCTCATTTTAAATAAATGGGGTTTCCCCCCTCATTTTTTTCTCCATACAGCTTTAATATTGACCCACAGATTAAGGAATTTTGTTGGATGCCATGAGAATTGTTTAACGGGATATTTCTTGTTTTATAATCTTGGTAAAGAGACCCATGTATGGATTTGAATAACATCTTGAAAGGAGACTGAGCATAATAAGAAGGCAGACAGATTGAAGATTAAAACTTCATTTGATCCCCAACTCCCAGGCAAAGCATGGTAACTCCTCCCCTTTCTCCACCCTACACATTCCTCATTCCTGACACCACATTAAGAGGCAGAAGGCACAAGAATAAAACCCCAACAAAATCAAGAAAGTTTCATTTTATGTTTGGGACAGGTTTGCTGTGTTTGCACAGGAGATGAAACCACAATATAATGAGATGATTTTCATTTTGGATATCCACCATCAGTAGACTTGAAATATCCTGTTGTAAAGTAGTGCTATGTGATTTACAACATCACCATACTATTTGTGAGAGCTAAAGCTTTTATTTTTTTCTAATGGTATTTGGCTTGGCTTGGTTTTCTGAACTGCTGTTGCTCTCAGGTTCAACAGAAGACATGTTTCTCTAAGCTGATTTCTCTGCGGCTGAGGATTTAATCAGATCAAAATAGCGATTAAAACATGGACTATAACCACAATCCTTAAAGGGATAGCTGCAGCATTAATCCCTCCTCCATTCCCCTTTAAAACCAGAAGTGAAGCACCATCTAATTCTGCCACAGGTACATGTCAAAAATATCTCGAAATTTTGCTACCTTCTGGGTCACCCTTCCTCTAGATAGGGTGCAAAGCTACTGGTAAGTACCAAGAAACTAAGATATGCAACTGAATTAAGGGCTGCACTTAACGCATGTGAATGCATTAACACCATCAAGACATCCTTGAAGGTGGGTTTTCTGACACTCGCTTTACTCCAACACATACACTGTAAATTTCCAGCACAGCTACCTCAGACCCTGTCAGTGCTCTTGACGTTCTTTCTTACAGTTTTCTACTCGCTACTTTGTAGGTCTGTGGTTCTTTTCATCCGTCCAAAGACAGCACGATAGCATGTTTAGAGTGGTGAAAAACAGGAGTATAAAAATGTAAATGGAGCAGCATTTCCACAGCTCTACACAGAGTGAAACAAAGGCCAAAAAAAGGCCAAAAAATGCCCAAAATGCTTTTTTAGTGACAATTAATTTCATAAATTAGTACTAGTTTTACAGCAACTTCAATCATGACCTGTATGAAGAGCCAACAAGCTATGCCATCATGCAAGAGCCCTGTTCCCGTCTTCAGACTGCACAACAAAAGCAGGCCAAGTGACTCACTCCCGCGAACGCCAGAGCTAAGGATGAAGCCTGCTGGATTCTGGCTCCTGATCCTATTCTCTAAATATGAGAAATCACTGGCAGTTTTGATGGATATTATTTTCAAAGAAAATAGATAGAAAATAGAACAAGAACAGCTTCTCCTGAACTTCATGGAAGCTCTGCATCATGAGCACCAAGGGATATTTTCAGTTATCGTAAAAGTGCATGTTTCATTGGAAGTCAACATTTATTTGGTAAGCCTACTTGGCAGTTTAGTCCTCTCCTCACTTCCATCACTGTGACACCTTTGAGATACCAGCTCCTTGGTATGTGGGATAACATCTTCTTCCAAGCTATTCTTGACACTCTACTCCTACTCCTCTTCTATGCATTTAACCATTTTGAAGCTGATTTGGGTCATGACTAATAGGATTAGATATGAAAATCATGTGCTGTTAGCAGTAGTCATTGTAGAGCTAACAGGACCCACGTGGAATGCAAGTTGGGGTAGCTTTCAGATGGGTGGGAAAGCATTCATGTTAATGTGTTCTTTCTTCACCTTTTTAATTATAATTAATATTAAAGCTGGACAAAAACCCCACCCAAAACCCTAAACCTCAACTCCACTCTTTTTAGAGTCTATTTCTTTAGTTTGCGTATCAGTCTGAAACCAAAATTCCTAACAAGGGGGGATGAAGTAGTCTTCAAGTACTGCTAGGAATAAATAGGGACACTGGATAAATAAATGCCAATAGCCTAATTTTAAGATCGACTGAATTAAACCAGGCACACTTGTTTTTTAAATCTAGGGTCACAGACCTAGGTTTTCTGCAAAATTCACTGGTTCTACCTATTTTCATCTCACTCTAGCTGATGTGAAGGGCACAAGCCATTCTCGTGGATATTTCCAATAACTGTTTCTTGTTTTCACAGAAAATACACTAAAACAGAAGAAGAGAACACCCCCCCTCCTCCCCCTTCTGACGTTTGGAGAATGATCTGTTTATCTGCTTTAGGGCAACAGTAATAGTTACAAAGGCCTGAAGGTCAGGATTATTGTATTTTATTCCTGGCTCTGCTACTGATGTTATTTGAACGGCTTTAGGTAAATCAAATAATGCATATGTTTCATTAGACTACATTAGTGTAAACAGTCTCAGAATTTCTAAAGGAGTTTGAGATTTTCAAATAAAAGGCACTACAGAAACGAGACTAATGTTTTCATAGAAAACAAAAACTAAAGAATCTAATTTTCCTAATTCTTTAATAAGGTTAAGCACCATTAATTCCAGCTGGGAAACAATTCAAGATGGAGCTCGTGAGTTTTGTCTTCTACATGTTGAGCACTGTTTTCAAGCCTTTTTCTGCAACTTCCAAATAGTTGCAGAAAACTATTGTAGGACATAGTTGTGGAAACTCCCAACAACTCCAAACATCTCAGTTTATTATTCTGAACAAGAGCATGCAGTTTAAGTCAAAAGATTTAAGTTAGTCTACAATAATGTTCTCCAAAGTTGGACATTCCACAGAAGTTGCTCTTTTTTTGTTCCTTTTCCTGACGGTTCTCACCGTAAGATGCTGTACCAAACATATCTGTAGCCTGATCCAGTATGACAGATCTTTTCAGTATGTTCTCCAACAGTAAGTTTATGTGTCAAGTTCTAACCTGACTATCTATTCGTGGAATATGGCTATTTAAAATTGGGTTCACCATAGATGAGAGATCATCTGCGTTTACATGTTTACAATGGTGTCGTCTACATTTGAGACAGATGCCTAGATTCCCTTACAGCGTTGGCAACCAGTAATTTTCCTAAGTTTATTCAGGTTCATGGACGAGACTTCCACAGAGAGAAATAAGTGTCTAAATATCCTTGAAAAACCCTCTACGAGACTGATCCCTGTTTAAAGGGGCAATGTTTAAGCATCTTTTCTCGCAGTTCACATATCAGCTGATCAAGTGTTGTTAACATCTTAGACAACATTTTTATGCCTCATGCATAAGTCAAATGTATTTTCACGGTGTTTTCTCCTCCACATGAAACAATGAGGCTAAAGAATTATTTTAATGAATGGCTCTCTTTTAATGATTACATTTTCAGTAGGACAAAAATAATTTTCCGGTTCAGAACAGCAAAGAAACCAACGTACATTACCCCCAACATACAGAAAGCCCTTGCGGTAGTAACCTGGTAGTAATCAGATAGTGACAGGCAAGTCCTTCCTGTTGGCAAAGATGTTTTACCTGTAAATGCCAGAAACTGCACCCAAAATGCAGATCACGAATAAACTGTTATCCTTGTGTAAACACATGGTTTAGCCATCATACACAAGTTACACAGTTTTGAAGGTTTTTACCACTCCAACCACATGCCTGAATCATTTTACCTGCTATATCTATGATTTTACCCATTCTGATGGGTTTATTTACAGCATTATTAGGAGAAAGTTACAATTCTGCAGGAATCATCAACAGTCTGTCTAACGTCACCTTTGTACATACAGTCCTAGTAGGACACTGTGCAACTGAACTACACATGCTCACTCCCTTGTTTTCTTTTTCCCTAGAAAGGATTCTGCAAGTTCGTCTCTAGGAGAGAAAGAGGACACCAATATATCCTATAAAGTCACAGCGCTTCTAATGTAGTGCTGAGGTTGCAGTTTTTCTCTGCCCTCTACTTCCACTTTTTCTTATGTCAGATGACATTAAAGTAACAATCAATTTTTCTGTCTGGCTCTTTCCCGCAAGTGCAAGCACCACCACTCTTCTATCCCCTTCACCCACCCCGGATCTTTCAGAGCTAGAGAAACTTGGCTGACAGCCCGTGGTTCATCAATAAGCCAGCTACATGCCTGGCGGAATAACCAGGCAGCAGTTTGTCGTCTTTCTTCTTTTTATTGGCTTATATTCAAGCCTCATGCCTAGTAAGTATGATTACTACAAAGATTAAAATTTGCAGAGGTGCAAAATAAAAATAGCGGACACACAACCTGGGCAAGGACATAGCTGTCTTACCAGTCCAGGTTTCACCTGAGTGACCGAACAAAATTAACCCCTTATGATTCCAGCGTCATACTTGATTTTAAATAAAATCTGTTTCAAATGGTCAAATAGGCATTGTACAGAACTGTCAGCTGAGTATTCCAGAGCAAATACAATGTCAGCTGTGTACTATTGAATTCTGATGTTCATCAGAAGTTTGAGCAAAATCCAGATTTTACATCTCCATGCATGCAGAGACGAATCTTTGTTTAAGGAATGCACAAGCATGATGCTTTCATTGCACTTTGCTTTACCACAGGTATGCCCAGTTCTTACGCAGAAATTTTTGATCAGGATTTAAACACCTACCTCTCTGAGCCAGTGTCTTGACTTGAATCTTGTGTGAACTGTAAAGTTTGAATTCCACCCTAAATTCATGCGAGATTCCAGCAGAAAACTTCCACAGTGCTAGCACCACTCAGCCATAGCAAGGTCACAGGGAATTTGAATCCGTAGCTCTCCCACCACCCTGCTTGCTCAGAATGGACATCATTAATGTCAGGTATATAGGAGGAATCAGTGCAACTGAGAAAAGGTTTTGCATCTACAAGACTAGGTCTCCAGAAGTTGTGCTGGCAGTGTCTTCTAGTATTGTAAACACTGAATGTACAAGAATAAGAACATTATTCATCAAAGGATGACCTGGAATCATGCACACCGAAACCCAGGAGGTACAGTAGGTACCGTCTAGGTGACCATAACAGTCACAACAAATACACACACAAGGTCCCAATTGTACAAAATATACTGAAGCAGGACAGGTAAAATTGTTGCACGCAGAATAGAATAATCCCTGGAATCCAGTAACAACCAAAGCTCTTTAATGCAACTGCCATGCCCAATGCACCTCAGTTTCCCCTGAAAATGGCTAATGTGCTATTTTGCGCGGTTTGCGTACTTTGTGTACATCAATACAAATTCAGAAAAACACACCGCCTTTCCAAATATTTTGTAAATCTGTTATTTTAAACGAAAGCTATACAACTTCTAGATGGGATAGGAATTTCTGTAAAGAAAATTAAAATTAAATATGATAAATTGAAATTTTCATTGTTACTACTGCACTGACAAAAATACGTTTACTACATGCTTAAGGAAAATAAGTAATCTTGACTTTTCACTCAATAACAAACGCATGTACCGTGGCCACACATCCTCTATCCATCGCTTACCTAGACAGGTGTCCAGAACAGATCTGCCCTGCCTGAATTATTACATCAGTGCTGACAGCCTTCTGCCTTAATACAGTTAACAGTCAATTTTGAAAAAGACTGCTGGGCTCAACAGGATTATTTCCCACTACCAAAATGGATTTTAGATCAGAGGAAAGGCACTAGACTCCCTGCTCTATAAACTAAAACCACTCTAGCGATAAAGCAAATGCTCCAGTAGCGCAAGTGCCATGCAAAATGCCCTCAGCTACCCTTCTTCAGAGCAAAAGAGGAAATCGATTTCCAAGGTTTATTCGGTCTTGGTCTCTCTCCTAAGCCTGCTCAGCAAGGCACTGCGTGTGTACCCAGAAGAGAGGGAAACCCAGCGTATCGGAGCTTTGCTGATGGACCAAAGCTGATTTTTGCAGCTTCTGCCAGAAGCTCACAGGATTTTAGGGGATGAGGGCAGCAGCGCAGGTGTCTGTGAAAATAAAGAGAAACCACTAGGTCTCCTGGGAGGACGGGCTGAGAGGAGGAGGGGAATTATTGTGGTTTAGAAAAGGGAAGGGGTTGGTCGAGAGAAATGCTATAAAAGCACCATGACGACAGAACAGGGTGACGGAAAGGTCAGTCACTTTCAATAATGCTCTTTTTTTCTTGTCCAAATGAAACACTTGGCCACGTCCACCGCCAGAGTTCAGTCGGAGGTAAATGACTAGACAGGGGGGCCGTAAACCGTCTGGAGATGGGATGCTGTTCTGCGCGGGTGAGGCCTGCCCCTCCAGCCCTCTCCCTCCTCCTTCTACCAAGGCAATTTCCACAGCAAAAGACTCCAATATTGCACCGAACAGAAGGTGCTCTTGTGCACCTCACAGGCAGAGTTGGACTGTAACTCCTATTTACCTCAAGCTAACACCTTCTGATGCCTGGAGCCCATCATGAAGGATCACAGGAGTGAAAAAGAAGGTAATTTCAATAATGAAAAAGTGATTAATCCTGATAGGCATGCAGCCCTTAGAATTACTTTTCAGCTGCTAGTGGTAGGTGGTCAAATTATACCTTTCCATCACATTTCCCAGTATACCGCACATCTCCTCGGTACATTTTTCATGAAACACTGTAAGGATTCAGAACAATTAAACCCAACCACTGAGTAATTCCCACTCCTTTTTTCCCCCCAACATGAAATCATTCTCTCTAGTGCTTTCGGAAAATAAATGTAAGTTCTAGAGCTCCAACTCAGTATTAATGTACCAAAATGGCGCATTAGAACAAGAGATGCAATACAAAAATTTATTGTTCAACAGTGGTGGGTGCTATGGCCAGCTGAATGGTCATTTGAAGTTTAAATCTATGTATGACAGGTGGAAAAGCTTCCAGGGAAGGAAAAAAAAAGATTATTGTAGAGTGAATGTTTTTTATATTATACAAATGAGGACATTTCCTGCCTATCACAACCTTCAAGACTGGGAGCTTTTCTCTTCGTTATTTATTCACTGACAACTGATCCTCCTAATTTATTTCTTAAGAGCACACGAGTGGCACATAAGCAAGTATGTCAGAGAGCAAATATACAGTACTTGACCTCCTTTACAGCAACAGACATATATTCCCGTAAAGCCAGAGTAAACCTTGGGTAGCTTTCCATTCAGTGGTAACAGCTTTCCCTTCACCACTACAGGGCGAGCTACCATGTATTTACAGAAGCTGAAAGTCTCTTTATCAAAGTAGCTGGTGTATGGCAAGTTCAAATCGCACCTTACCTGCAGTAACGTGTTTGTGTGTCTGTTACTCCTTCAGTCGATCTGCTGACTGATTAGATCTGCTGACTGATTTTACATGCTGTTCTTCATTTCTAAATCCCTCTACCTCAAGAAAGAGTTTGTTTGCCTTAAAAAACGTGGAGGGGCAGAATAACGTGATCATTTCTTACTTCCATTGAGCAAGTCGTTTTCTATTTCATTTATAAGTTTTTTAATGCTGTCCCCTTCGTACACTCCTTTGGAATAATAAAATGGAGTAGTTCCTTCTGTTCCAAGTTAAATTTAAATATGCATGACATGAGAATCTAAAAAGAATATGCAAAAAGTCCTTTTCTTCCCTACATCCTAAAACTTCAGCTCCTCCCTGGCAAACTCTGTATCGTACTTTTCCCTAGTGGTATCAGTTCTCGTCTTATAGTCGCTAACAATATCTGGCATTTCAGCTAGACGACTGGGTTGAGCTGGTGTAGCAGAGGGAACTAAAGGGATGCTTGGTTCAGGACTCTGCTGGCATTAGGGATCAATAGTATAAAAAGATTTAACTTTTCCATCAAGAATTAGAGGAAGCACTAAACATCAAAATGAAACACAGGGTGTTGTGGTTATTCTGCTTGGAAAATTTATTTACTAGGAATCTGAGTAAATCAAAAAGGAATGTTTTATATAAATACTACATTTGTATGGCTATGTTTACAGTTTCTTAGTTTACAACCTGTTCTTGGGCTCTTGTGAGTTTTGCCATTAAAAAGGCTTTACGAAATGGCTGACAGTTTTGCATCCCTTTATTTTTCATACGCTATCAGAGAGAGCATTTTCACGCATATTTTTCATCAATACAATTTTATAATCCAGTCTACAGCCTCTGCAGAAGGACCGGTGACGCTCTAAAAGTATTTAAAGAACAGCATTAAAATGGGATGCTTGGATGTGCCGAGCAGAAATAAAAGAAAAGAAGAAAGCCGGGAATGAGCAGAATGCCGCCGGCAGTAATTATAACAATACCTTGCTGCCTTTCTAAGTGTTTTGTAGCATGACTCATTAGATCCTAACAATGCCTGTAAGATAGGAAGTGTCATTATCACTATTTAATAAGTGGGGGAAACTGAGGTAGAAAAATGGGAATGTACTTGTCCAAGGTCACATACCAAACTAGTAGGAGAACAAACAGAACGTATCTTCTAACCCACAGCCTTGTACTTTCCTCTGAAGAGGTTACCCTTTAGCCAACGAACTGCTGATGTTGAATAGGTTGATGATATCCTTTCAGTAGCATCCACTGTGTTATGACTTCGTGAAGAGATCACCAGAATGGAAAAGAATTTGAGCTGTTAAATTACATAAGTGTGTAGTCACCACCTAGCAATGGAGAAAAAAGGGCTGGATATTTTCAGTTACAACTAGATTTTCTAACCAGATGGCCAGAAGAACTGACGTCACTCACATTCCAAATTATAGCGCTGCTTGAAAGCTGCTCCAGCATTAAGGATGCAACCAGGCCTGCATTCTAAGTCATTTTTCCAAGTCCCATTCTGCAAACATACCAGGAGGGTTTCTGCCGTCATTTTTGCTACGCTGTTGAAAATCTGCTTCTTCTGAGACACACCTGTCCCAAACTCCCTCATGGATGTTCACGTGTATTTTTCATGGAATGAGGTCCCAGTTCAGGCTTAGCATTTAACACAAGCTACAGAATATGGCTTAACAGGGTCCTCAGAAATCCTGAGCTTGGGAAGTTTTCTAACTTTCACTGAAAACTTCATAAAAGGAATTGTCCACTAACATTGACGGCTCCTACTTACATCACCCGGTCAGCTAGCATCGCACTGCAGAAGAAAACCCCAGGCAAGGCACCGGAATCCAGGCAGTGCAACAAGACAATGGGAAAAAGGAAGTGAACGCCTACCTGTTCTGAAGTTTTAAATTTCAGCTTCAACACAGAATCAACTGAAATATCTCAGGTCTGCTGTACTTTTTGCTGCTTTTTTAATTATAAATTTAAGAGCAACAAGTCAGCAAGAACCCAGCAGGAGCTCTGCAGCACAGGGAATGCTGGACCAGATTCAAATGTAAGAACCCTCTCCATCCCAGCTAAGTAAAATGTCTGAACAAGTTCCAAAAAAACATCAATCATTGGCTGGACATTTTCCCACCTTCAATGAAATGAAACACATACGGGGCCTGCATAACATTTTTGAACCAAGCCATTTCAGACTTATGGGAGACCAACAGAGAAAACCAGAAAGATCTGAAGCCACAATATATTGTACTTCATACTGCAGTACCTTAAGAATGGGAAAAACAACATTATGTATTTTAAAATACAATTCCTCCTGAGATCTGATATTACTATGCTTCAGGACAGCTGGCCACATTTTGATGGAATGCTAATACTGACAGGCTGCAGAGTATATACAGATGTACCGCATCCAACTGTGATAGGACTAACATTTCTGTCTTAAGAAGCTATTCACCAGAGTAAGACGACAACTTCTGGGTCTGTACTATGAACAGGGCTTAAAAACAAGAGTAGAGTCATGCACTGGATGGCATTACCATTATTTTTCTCTTCATTGCAGTAACATTTTAAGATCACCTATCAGGAGTCTGCGATTAACACATATTTGCAAAGTGTTCTCTGATCCACAGATAGAATTGCAAAGCACTATCACTATTGGCACACACAGAAAAAAGCGCAACAGGAAAGAGCTCTTTCCACTGGCTATTATCAAGATTATTATACAAAAGGAACGTCTGTAGAAGTAATCTGTTGCAAAATACACAACTTTGAAGGTGGTAGAGGTGAAGAAGTAACAAGAAGAAAATAAATTGTAGTATTTCCAGTAAGAGGTATATTTCTTCAAATCACCTCCCTGTGCAAAATAAGCCCAGTATCAGTTGTGTCTGGGAGCTGGCACATGAAAGCTTGCCAAGTTTCCATGCAAAGTAAAACCTTTTATTGGTTCAAATTTCTCTCTCCTCGCGCCCCCCCCTCCCCCCCAAAGGATTCATGGTTTGGCATGGAATGATGACATACATTATAGTTTAATTATGACGAAATATGCTAAGGAGGGATCAAAATTGGGGCGAGGGTAAAAGGAACAAAGGAAGAGAACATTAAGTAAAGTAAGAAGAAAAGAAAGGGAATTCAAGGAGCTTTTGGAAAGCCAAGAAAGGGCAGGACGTGCTACTGCTCACAATTTTAGAAGAAAAGCCAAATAAAACAGAATAGGGAATGAAAGACTTCAAAGATATACAATACTAGCCCTCAGGTAGACACCAAAATGCATCCAGAGCCTTGCTCACCCTACAGGTTACTGAACACTTGACAGGGAGAAATCCCGTCCAGTTCATTCAGGAGCATGTGCATCCCCTAGGGAAGTAACTATGGTAACTTCATGACCAAACCACAATTTGCAAATATAAGATATCTGCAGTGGGAGATGAAAATCCCAATTATAGTATTCCGTTATTTCCTTTTCCACAGTAACTGCTGTAAAAGGCCATTGAAATGAAAGACTTGTGCCTGAACTATAAAAGTTTTGACCTATCCGTGCAGGAAGAGATTAAGAAACACTCAGTAATGCCACTACAGTCATCATGGCACTGAATGTTCTTCTCAACATGGCTACTGTATGACATAATTGCCACTACACCAATTACCCAGGGCACGGGGAGTGCGCGGGGCGGTTCATTTTTTCCTCCCACAAGCATCTCATACAAAGATACCCCTTCACACATCTACTGCTTAGCTGCCAGGCTTTAACTACTTCATTTTCCAAAATGTTACATATCATAAGCCACAGACAGCACACACAATTAGAGAAACTTCTCAAGAAGGTTAATGCGGCTCTCTGTGATATTCCAACGAAGCGCTGTCTTGTCTCCTTCACCCCCGGAAAAGAGGAAAAAATACAGCAGTAAAGAGGAAACGTTGTTTTTACAGGTTGTCTTCAAAATGGTTTAGTGCTTTTGTACAAATGGAGTTTTACCTAAAATACAGATCAATTCATGTAATAGTTTATGTAATGAGAAAAGCTAATAATAGCTGCCAGTTCACAAGATGTACAACTGACAATTACGGGGGGGTGGGGCTGTGTCACTGAAATACTAGAAAAGCATTGCTTACGCTATTATTATTGGCTACTGTTCTTGCACAGAAACATGTACACACATTTTCATTATTCATTACCCACAGCCCCCTGTTGCATGACTTGGACTATCTGGCTATAACGCTGCTTCATGACTGCCCTAGTCTTGAAAAGGTCAAGTCTCATTCCTGATTGCTCTTTATGTTCACTGCTTACATTGGCTCAGAGAGCCCCAAGTCCCGACAGTAAATATGTAGTATACAACTCTCCTTGCGCTCCAGTAATCAGACCTAACTGCAGCCTGCAGAACCATCAATCACTACCACAATATTACTAAGAAAATTTGGTCTAAGTACTTGTCAGAAATAAAGAACAAACCAAGGTAATAACGCATTTATGCTGAAAATAACTAGGAAAACATGCAGGCAACTGATCAGCTTTGTGGTGGAAAGCACACACACACCGCACACAGTTATGTAATCTTCCCAAAAGCTCCCAAAGTCCCACAGCTGACTGGAAAAATTCAGTAAGTAACAAACCAACCCACTAATCTCAAGTGTTACTTAATAAACAGCCTGTATCAGGCGGTCTGCAGTCTTTCAAGTTATTATTCTTGGTCATAAGGAAAACTAACACTTTCACCAAATGAAGACATAGTGTCTAGGGGAGAATTTCAAGACTGCACTCCTAAAAAAAGAAAGTATGTTTTGCTCACCTCTGCCCCATTTCCACCAAAGCAACTGTGTGTACACTACGGACACCAGTAACTCCATGGCAAAAACACTACCCTTATTTATAAACACAAGATGCCACACACACATCTAAATTTACTAGTTGTGTTAAAAAGCACTTCTTGAGTCACTTTATAAATACTTTTAATCAGTGAAAACCACCTATTAATTGCAAACCTAATGTATTGTAGACTGAGACACTTCTATAGACTCACGAACTCTCCAAGGAACATACTGGGATTAAATAATAGTCTTAGAGTCATTAAAGGCTCTTTGCTTCTCCATGCACTGGGTTTTCTTGCACTAGCTGGTATTTTATTACACATCAGTTGTCCTAGACAATTGATTATCTATCATGATCAAGGGAGGTGAAGAAGGGTTGTTTGACTACAGCTATTAAAGATCCATGGGATTTGTTAAAAAGGGAATAATTACTCCATTGCTTTTTTAGTTTCTCTTCACTCTCCCTTCCTTGGTTATAAGAAAGTCCATTTGCATCAGGGATCACAGGCACAAGCTGGGATCTCCTGCCGCTTACTTCACTGACTGAGGTGTGCCAGACTGAATTCTCCAAGAACAACCACCCCACTCCCACCAAGCCGGTTGCTTTGTCATCACTACCATTTTACAGCTATCATAAATGTTTACGTACAATCAATATGTTAATTATGAAACAAAAACCATACTACTGATAATGTAAGTTTTATTTTTCTAAAAAACAAACCACAATAAACCCCACTTCTTATTATCAGGCAATACAAACTCAACCAAGAAACTGCAGCTAATGCACTCACAAAAGGATCTCCCTGAAATGTTAACAGGCATGAAGTCAAGGGTAACACAAAAACTGGGGATACTTCTACTGGCTGGTCTGATAAATAACTTTTGCAAGTCCTGTTCCAGCAAAGACATACATAGATTCTAGATGCTAAAATAATTTCCCACATGTGCTATGGGTAAAGGATTCAAGAACAGTACAAAAGTCAAATATTTACCTCTGTCCTCTGTAAGCACAACTTCTTGGTATTTGCACTGTATACAGAATCTATTTATTAGCGTGAAAGCAAGCTAAATTAATGTGGAAAATAAATTCAAACGGAGTAGGCAAAATACCCTATGAAACCTGTTTGTAGAGAGTTAACCCAGTATAAACTCATCAAGCAATAGGAAAAATCATCCCGTGAGAGTCTTCAAGAAAAGACTTCACAGTTTTCCTATGCAAGATCTGTCATCATGAACTTTGAACTCCGAAACCCATGTTTTAAGTGCTCGGTAAAATGCCCGAGCTCCTCCATTATTTGCACCATAGTTTATTCAATTACAAAGATGATCATAGCTTGGCAAAGCATGCTCAGTTCATTATTTTGCCAAATTTGGGCTTTACTTAAGAAAATCAGACCCAGAAGACATAGTAATGTAGGAATTTACTACAGGCATCTTAGTCTCTAGAAAAGGGAAATTATTCTCTGTGAGCACTTTCTTATCCATAGATCTCAAGCCATTATACTAACAGGTAATTATTGTCATCACTACCATTTTACACACACTGCATATAGATGAAACAACCTGCCACGTGGCAGAACCACGTCATACAAGAATAGTGCATGAAACCAAGCTTGGTAACATCATCTTCAAGGTTTTAACAAACACAGAACCAATTCCTCTCTAAATCATGTGCGGTCTGTGCAGTCCAGTCAAGTCCTTGAAAGAGTGAATATTCCAGACATACAGACAAAATAAACAGCTTTACAACCCAAACATCCAGCACAATTAGACTAAATTGTTGATCATTCCAACAGCCTAAAAAGAATAGATGATGAAGAAACATCTGTGTAAATTATAAGGATACTTACAGCCAGAGGAGCCTTACTTGAGATTTCAGGGTGCACTATAAACACTCAAAGCGGTACTCCTATAGTTTGTGCTAACTTGGAGACAGCTGTTACGCATTTATATTTTGTCAATAGAGTTTGCCGTTCCTATGCAGACTTACAGTAAGGTAGCAAATGCTTTAGTATAAACAATCTTTTTGAGAAGCATGTGTTTTTGCCCAAAGTCAATACCAACAGCTGGAATGATGGAATGCACAGATAACATGGGAAGTGAAAGAGGGCAAAGTAGGTATTACTATTTTTACTACATAGCTGAGGTGCTTTGGAATTAATCTTTAAAACAAACAACAGCAAAAATCCAAACTCCAAAAACTTTGATTCTCCCATCACTTCTGTTCCTTACCAAATACAACAATTTTATTTCACAAAGTATCCTTTACAGAAAACATTTGGGGCACAATCCTCCAACCTGCAAAGAATCTTTGCAGAAGATGACAGGACTGGTATGTGCATACTGAGGCTGCATGGAAATGCCATCTTTGCATGCAAGAGCATTCACTGGATGGAATGCTCCTGCTTGAATTTATCCACGAAACCTCCATATTCCTCTCTTTTAGAACGCTTTTCTGCTCTCATACCTAGTATGATTTCAGGTAAACTGAAAGACGGTACTGGGTGAAGGGAGTTGGTATCATTTACATTTATATACGTCTATTTAGTGTTGTGAGAAAACAATCAGGTTGCATAACAGCTATCTTGACTACTGCTACACCTACTCATTATCTTTGTCATCCTCTGAACAGTCTTATTCATTTGCTTCATTTTCTGCTAAATTAGGTTTCAAGAAGTAAGGAAGTAAATGCCTCTCTATGCATTTATAGAGCACTAAGCACAGGTCATGATTCTGGTTTCCAGCCTCTACTACAGTACGAATAATAATGAACCTGGCCTTGGTATTACTGTGAAATGGAGCCTATAATCACAACGTAAGATCAGAAAGAGCCATACTACTATTAGCATAGAAAGAAACAAATGTCAACAAATGAAGGCCAAGATGATGTCAATGGAGCTATTCCAGATTTACAGAACTGTCACAGAAAATAGTCTGAAACTTGGGGGGAAAAATTCAGACCATTCACTTGCACAGATTATCGTCCTTAGCCACAAATACTCAGAAGTGGGAGAAGATTCAACATAAATTCAATTCTTTCAATTGCCTATTCAATGTCCCAGTTTGACATAAACATGGAGTAATTCCAAATTGTTGTTGGGAAGAAAGAGAACAAAAATAATTAAAATGACTAGCTGAAACTCTTAAAAGTAGTAAATTAACTAACGCAATAGCAAGACATTTCTTCTCTCCGGTCTTTTCAGAATGAAGCTTAATCTGGATGAGAAACCGCTTAAACTTAAGCTAAAATTATGGATGTTTTTTTCCTTTCTGAAGTCAAAACTGTCTATTTAACAAGTTCTCTTTGTTAACTGTATATGCATATGCAGTTTACAAACTGAGTCAAGGGAGACATTTTGTGCCATTTTTTATATCAGTTAAGCAAAGACTTAAATCACCTATTTAGCACTCAATCTATGAGTCAACACTTCAGGAACTGACTCTCTAAATTGCTGTTTTTTTTCTATGGCAACCACCACAATGACTTAAATGAAAAATGGCAGGGGGTGTGTGTGTGTGTTAAATCTTTGCCAGCTCAGTTTCTTCTATGATCAAATTAAAAGTAAAAAATCATAGTTACTAGATGGTGAACAGTTGTCTGCAGGTTCCTCTACAGGTCATACAGAAATGCATGGAGAGGAAGGAAGAGGCAGAAGGCTGGGAAAGAACAAAATCTAGCTCAACTTATGTTCCCTGTAATCTCTTCTTTTTTCATACCAGCGGTGGCTCAGAATGCTGATGCATGTGTCTTTTGAAAGTTAACATTTAACAGAGATTTCAGGTCTACCGAATTCCAAGAAATAAAAATAAACTCTTGCCCTGCTTTAGCTGCCAGCTGAGGCCAATGTTTACTGAGGGGAGCGCTAGCAGCCAAGGAGATTTTAGGGTGGAAAAGTTCCAGCAAACTTGCTGGCCTATGCCCCCCTACCACATACACAATTTCCAGGCAAGCAGCTTGGACCCAACTACTGCTTTTCTCTGCACATGCATGCCTCCTTATCAAACTTTTTCAGCTACACGTTATTAGCAGTGTTATTACAAATAATCAGATTTATTGTGGCCATATACAAGGGTAAACTTAACAGCCTCCCTAGCGTGCTAGGCACTATTCATATTCAACACCTCAGTCCCAAGCACATCACCACCGAAGCATATCCTTCAGTGTGCAACGGCACAAGATCATAACGCCTTCCATTGACGAGTCCAGGGCGAGGCTGTCGAAATAAGGAGGATTACAACCGAAGTGTCTCACCCTCCAGACCATGTTGCAATTAAGATATTTGAAACTGACTTTCCTACAGTCACGTGTCTGGACTGTCAAAATAAAAGGGCAAATGTGGTTAAGTTTAGTAAGTGTTCTACGTTTTGTTCTAAAACCAACTACTATTTGGAGAAATTCTTCATTTTCTAGGCACTTTTCAATGCTGACCTTTCGTCTGCAGCTAAAATGCCCTTCAAATTGACACTGTTCAAAAATGTCAGGACATCAGGACATCCAACAGGAATAGCCAGATTCTAAACAACACATGTATGGACAATGCAAACCAACATTAAGAATAACAAAATCCCACGTGAGCTAGTCCATCTTCTTACCACAAAATTACTTTCCACTGTCGGCCAGACAGGTGATGATCCTCTGTGTATGTCTCTACTTTGCCCTGTACTTTCACCCGTCTTATCCCCAGGTAAAAATACCAGCATACAACAGGCAGATGCAACATTATTTGACAAGAAAATTATCTCTGTTTAGTAAAAAAGGAAAGATACACTGGACTGCCTGAAGCAAGCATACATTTATGCTGAGATTGTCTTTAATGTGCAAGATTCTGATGGGTTTCTTCTCTTCTTTGAAACAATCTCTTCTCGGTGAAAGCAGTATCTAAACTAGAGCATGCTTTTTGAGTATTTCTGAGGATATTATCTGCCTGTAAAAGCAATTATACGGAGCCCTAAGGTGCAAATAATTATGCCCACAAAGTAAAGAATTTGTTCCTTGATTTGTCTTGATTCCTAATGTAAAATGTGGAAGCAAGAAGAGCCCAAAATGTGACACACTTTTATCAGCACAGGAAAGTTCACATAAGCCAGAACTAATGATTTCTTTCAAATACCAAAGTTCTATGACATAGCATTTCTGAGAGAGGTACCATTAGGTCTCAAAAAGAGGGAAATTCCTTACCATGAGGAACAACTGAATATTCTACCGTGAGAAACTGCACTGATGGGGTTTTTTTACTTCAGCTGTATATGCCTGTATATGTCCTTTGACTATTTCTGAAGTCAATAAAACCAAAACCAAGGGGGAAAAAAAAGACAGAAATTCTGTCTGGTTTCTACACAAAAACATAAATTGCTCCCAGCTTCCCTGAAACCCAGCTCCAGGTCTGATCAGAAAACAAGTTCCCAAATCTCAGCAACCTCAGCCCAAGTTTGAGTTACAATGACACCTAAAACCACCCTAGAATTTCCTTCTAGTTTGAGGTCTGTGACAACTGCAAGGAGAGACCACCAGTTCTTGTTTAGGACTGCTTCAGTTTCTGCCATGAATGAAATGAGGGTGGGGGTCTCAACCCTAGTTATATCGCAGCCCAAAGCTACAGAATGGAGGATCAAATCCTGCAAGACTGCAGGATTCCCGCTGAATACAGAAAACATGGTAAAGGGTTTACAAGGACAGGTTAGTACCAACGGCTGGCTGGAGTTGTTCTGTCTTGCTAAGGCTAGAGATGCAAGCAGTTTCAGAAAGCATCCAAAAAAACTAACTATTTAAAAATCAACATCTCTCAAGAGGATGGAAGCCAGAGTATTAATCTGAGGGCAGATAATTTCTTCTTGATCTGTTTTGGTTCCTTCTGCATCCTGATCAGAACACATAATGCCCTGCCACTTTACAGGAAGCTACAAGAACTCCCTAGATCAAGATCTTAAGAGACATCTTCTATACCAGGCAGATGGAGAGCAAGATGATAAAACTCATTCACTTCCATTAAGAGAAAAGTTGCAGGGGCTTTTATCTGATGTCAGAGGTTGCTACTGGAACACTTGAAATGCACCTAGTGAATGGTAACTTACAATGTAGATGGAAAGCGAGGGGTAGCAGTCTTCCTAAAAGAGTGGAGCACAAAGCTTGCCGAGATCGACTTAAAAATCTAAGAAAGGCAAGGGAGAGTTTGGAACCACTTGCATGAAACACTGGCTCCATTAATCTCCAACTCTGCAGATCATCCAGAGGCTCTGACAGAAATACAGCCTTAAAGCACCTCTGTGATCTACCATGGGTGAACCCTAATTTGTTTCCCACACCACTGGACATACCAGCGGGGTTCAGCTATCAACTAAATTGGCTTCAGAGTCAGAAACCACCCCTGCTTAAAGCACACCTCTGTAAAAGATACATGTATTTCAGTCTGACTTTGCAAGCCTGGGAAGTCAAAAACCACTACGTACAATTCAAGAATGTGGGAAGAGGGGTGAAATCAAGATTCCACCTTCAGAGCACACGAGGATCACATTTCTTCTCCACCCCAAACTCCCCTCACCACCCCTCTACCCCCTCCTTCTTCTCCTTTTTTAATACTCTTCCAGGTCTGGCAACCCGTATGTTTTTTTTTCCTCCATAGAAACCGACACAACAGCTAGTTCGAGCCAGCCTCCAGCTCCACAAACACAGCCTGGCCCAAGGCAGACTCAAGAGAAACACGGAGACATGGAAAGAAATGTCCAGGATACCCACAGGCTGCCAAGCACATCTGATCCTTCAAGGTATTGTTCTAAACTACTCAGGATAAAGGCAACAGTCCCATCTATCTAGTACTGTGAGGCCTATCCAGGAAAGCAAAAGAATGTTGTGCCCTCTACTCCACACCACAAACAGAATTTTACAGCAACAGAATTTTGCTAACTTCTTCTTCCTTTTTATCTGCCTCCTTTTTTTCTCTCCAACAGCTAGCAGGAGAATGAACACTTACAAAAGGAGAGGGATCAGGTATCCACACACAGGCTCAGAGGGCCTCTAGAACACTAACCAGACTGCATAATCCTAAAACCCCTGAATAAAAACTGAACAGCTCATTCGCATTTCTTTGCAAATAATATTTGCACAAAAAATTGACCTAAATATGTTCTGTTCCCTATTAAAAAGACATCTGTGACATGCGAAAAAATACAAAGACAACTCTCAAAAAGGTTATGCTGGTTTCCAAAGAGAAATAAAACTAGTGGCAATGGTAGACCAGCGAAGATCTCCAGTCTAAAAGCTGCTCTAAAAGAATTAACATTCCTTCTCCCAAACTCTGTTCCACATGACAACCCTTCTGAGCAACCAGTAATTCACAGGTGTTCCCTTTCCTGGATATGACTGCTAACAGAACCAAACCAAGACCACCGCTGCCTCGGGGGAGTAGCTACAGAGATCCATTCATCCATGAGCCATGTCTTCAGTCCTTTGGACTTCTGTGTCTTCCCATCTACAGCAAAAGCGCCCACGTTTCTGGAAAAAGACTATCAATGCCAGCAGCTCCAGAACCCTGTTTCATACAGCGGTGAGCGAGTACAGTTACTTTAACTTGTTCTTCCTCTCTGATAGGGCAGAGCTGTCTGAACGAAATGGCCCTGGAGATTTCCCTAGAACAGGCTGACTGCCTCTACTGTGTAAAAAACCTGCTGTTCATCTAGTTATGTTCACGTAACACTCTTGACAGCCTTGCTCTTGCAAATGGGATGTTTCTTTGGAGTTTTTTGTACTAACAAGCAATGAAAGAGGTCTGCTGCTGACTGGCACTGCCCATGCTCTGGAAGATGCTTACACAGCTCTGAAGGTGCTATCTGGACTCCAACAGCACTGTGGCCAACCCAAACATGGTAAATATTTATCTTTTACAGTAAATATTATCTTTTCCTTTCTCACTTTCCCTTGGAGTATGGAGATGAACTTAATGAGATAGGTCAAAGGTTTTAATGTGTATTGTACTTCACTGACACAAGCACAGTATCTTATTTTGGAACTTTTACTGCCTCAAGTCATCTTGAGATTAAGAACAGTTTTGTAATTACAAGAAAAAAAATTGTTTAATCATCATTTGCATAATCATATACCTTTGCTATTCTTCGTCTAGCTTCATCAATCTCCATGTGCCAATAAAAATAACAGCTCACCCCAAAACTGAGACCTGATGGAAGAAAACTGAAAACAAAGTAAAACAAAGTCTTTTTGGCTATCTGCTGCTCCATTTTAGCTCTTCGGTGCTCACTGCCCCATGGCGAATTTCACAGCATATCCCACTAGACATCGGCACTCCAATGCCTTTGAAGCATTTCTGAAACACCACTCAGCTCACTGAAACACTGAGCCTGTATGCACAGCATGACACATGCTGCCCCAGCCTTTCACAAACCTCTAAGTCATGTATCAAAAAGGACACTGTAAATCACCCACTGACCTTAAATTGTTGTTTTATTTGGGTCACATCCTTCTAATACAGCTTCTCTTAAGCCAATGGTTGCAGCTAACAAATAATTATAGGAGGAGGGGACACGGGAGACTTCACACCTTAAACACAAAATGTTACAAGCAGAAACCAACGATGGCCAGAAGGACACATGAAATGGTCCCCCATCTTCAGACTAATACACAATACTGTGAATCAGGACTCTGGAGTTCTTTTTCTACCCTGATGTATATGGACAGATCCTTGAGCCTCTCCCGCATGTTCTCATGCATATATAAAATAATGGTATTATGAAACAGTACCTATCACAGACATTTAAGGACAAATTCAAACACAGCACAAAAATAATGTGCACAGAATCACACTAAATAAGCAGCCATTTGTCATGACAGTTTACAACACTGCAGCATACATCATTTATACATGACTTTGCAGACATCAAAACACATACAAATAAGAGAGACGTATTTAACTGACTTTCTGCAGTTGAAGAAACAGACACAAGAGGACACAGTAATTTGCCACAACAAGCCAGTACAACGAATAACAAAACCCAATTCTTCTGAAATTCTGTTCTGTGCCCCACCATACAGAATAAGAACGGCTCTGCTATGCATCAAAAGCCGTGTGTAGCTATTAGTCAGTTCTCCTCTATCTAAGCAACAAGGATTTATGTTTGCAAGAGCAGAAGACTGTTTCCAACGTTAAAATGAAGTTCTGAGTGGAGAGACTGTGAGAAAATACCTTGGTGGATACTGATTGGCTTCAATACTGTACAGCATTTCACTCAAAAAATCTTCATACAACAAACTGACGCAAGAGAGGAGAACAATGAAGAAGTAATAAATAGAATAAATTATGTATTTTTAAGTTTAGGGGTTTCTGTGGTGGTTTGGGGTTTTTTTTGCCTTTCAACAGAAGAAGCCTCAAAGCTTTGAAGAAAAAGATTTCCAAAAGGTCAGAGTAAGTGAACTCCCAGCCTTGCACTATTAGAATTATTTTTCTGCAATGTTAGCTAAGAAAAACAGCATAGCTACAGAGTATAGAAATGCCAAGTGAAAACAATTCCTGTTATCAAAAGAGGCAAGCTCAAAGCTCGCTTGCTGCTGTTTTCCTCACAATCTGCAGGAAACACTAGCGTCCCTTGTGCACTCATTGGCCTCCCCTGTGCACTCAGAAAGCAGTAAGGGACAACAGAACAGGCCACCGAAAGATTGCGAGTGGAAAGCTAAAGGAATCCAGCTATTTGGAGAGGAGAAGAAAAAGGGCAGAGACTGCTCACAGCAAACTACATCACCCTGTAGGCTGTGAAAACAGCATGGGCTGGACAAGTTTGGTGACTTCTGCTTTTGTGGGGTCCCTCAGGGCAAATGGTGATTCAGTCCTGGAAAGAAGGAAGTTCCAGCACTCCCTTCCCTCTCCTCTCTTTAAGGATAGACAGACAGAAGGCTGTGGAGCACCATCAGAGAAGCTGGCATTATACTAGACCCCATCTGCTCCTCCATGCTGTCAGAGAGAGAATACGGTTATGTGGTAAATGCAGCAACTGCAGATTTGGGAGGAAAAAGACCTGGGACTAACAGCTGGATTCTGTGAGATGCTACGCAACCTTAGCTGGGCCTGCAGCACACAGTGAAAACATGACGCGTGTTTCTGATGGCAGTTAGATTGCTCCCATGCAAGAAGAAGATGCTTATGCAGGTGACCGATTCAACTTCCCCCTTGGTGGGGACCTGAAACTCTGTGCCAGTGATCCACTGGGTAAAACAGAGAGATACAGACTCACTCAAAAGCAGAGAATTAAAAGACTGGACTCTCTGTTCTCCTCCATGCACTTCTGCCACCTCTGTGCACTCCTTTCAACCTTAACAAATGCAAAGAGAAGACGCAGCAAACAACTCTTGTGTTTCAGTTAAGACATACTGGAGATTCCCATCGATGTACTGCCATGTGATTTCCAGAAAGTCATCTTTGGTTTACCCTAGCTCAAGAGAGACTGGGATCAGTCCAGTGGAGCTAAACTCCAGCTCTCATTCTGTAACTTCACCAGCACATCATCTCAGCATTACAGGAGAAATCTCCTCCTGCACCCTCATCCCCTGCTCCTGTTTTTCCTCTTGCCTGCTGCAGTTCCTCTGTGACACTCACAGTCACGCATTTGGTTTGAGTCCAGAATGCAACTGCACTAGCAATAAACAACTTTTCTCCAAATTTTATTCCCAACCCCCCTTCCCCATCCTATGTATTTTGTCTGAGGCTGTGGTTCAAAACACCCAGACAGAATTATTGCAACCCATCTTTTTTACACACTGTGCAGACTGTCTCCTCAGTATGATGCATTTTTAATAGGTTTTCT
Organism: Phaethon lepturus; assembly: GCF_000687285.1. Lineage (NCBI taxonomy): Eukaryota > Metazoa > Chordata > Aves > Phaethontiformes > Phaethontidae > Phaethon > Phaethon lepturus. The sequence continues at coordinate 93,566 of NW_010542734.1, forward strand.
AAATGCAGACAACCAGGCTGCTAATAACAAGCTTCTCCCCACCCCCTTCTCTCCTCCTCCTTTTTAATTTTTTTTTTCCACAAGGTAAAGCCACTGCAGAGCTTTGATGTCTCACTGCACCTTACTCAAAGGAACACAGTTCATACAGCAAACAATTGCAAAATACACAGCGCTCAAACTGTTAAGACTGTAGCATTCACTATCGAAAGATTCTAGTGCTTGCTCGCCACTTCTGTTAGGTCCACCACAAATGTTACTCTCACAAACCACAAAAAGAATACTATTTGAACATGAATTGAACAAAGGATCTCAGGATGCTGGGCACTGGAGCAACCAGAGAGAGAAACTCCGAATTTAGCATGCCACAGGCAAAGCCCATCTCCTCCTGCAACACTTAGACAATGTGGGGAGAACTCCTCTTTCTTAGACTGAGATGAGGAAAAGAAATCATGCTATCTAGCTAGAACACCTTTCATCTCCTGTCCTATCTACATCTCTCCCATTTCTTTACTTTGCAACCAACCCCTCTGCTTCCTTGGCACCTCATAAATTGTAAGGCTATCCTTGTACTGATCAATCCACAGCTACTTGAAAAAAGGGCTGATCCTGCATTACAATGATTGCTTTAATGTATGCCCCAGGTATGACAGGCAAGTTCCTACATAATAACGCTGAGTGGAAGGATGGAAGGCAGCACGCAGGAGGCTCTGGCACTGCACAGGGGTGGGTGGATGGATAGATATATAAACAAAAGATGGATAGGCAGGCAGACGCTGCTTGCTATGAAAGAAAAAGGCGTCACCCTTCTTAAGCTTTCCTAAACGACTGCACTTTCAACCTTTGAAAGTGAAGCTACAATTTACCTTCACTTTTGCTGAAAAAAATACGCATATAAATAAAACCCAGGAGCACTGCTGTCACTAACAACTTCTCCCCTGCTTCTCCAAAAACGGAACTTTAAAAATGGGCCAAAATTCAGGAGAAAAGGCTCTACTGTCTCCAGAGCTAAAATGTACCAGTTTGACTTGGCAGCGGAACAACTTTCCACTGATTTGATGCTTTCCCCCTCCTCGAATTCTCCCATCCAAATGCAGCTGGAAATGTCGTTAGAGAAAAGAAGAGGCATTTCCTGTGCGGCTCCCCCTTCCCCCACCACATTCTTGGCACAAAAGGCAAGGGAAAAGCTAGAGAGACAGAGTGTGCATAAGAGGGAGAAAAGAGAGGCAGTGTGCAGGGATTTCTGGCTGCTCACCAGAAAACGTACAACAGGAATTGCACGACTCAAAAGACGCAATTTACCCCCTTTTGCCAAGGCTCTGAAACTAAGTTGATGAAGCACTTGGTTCAGTATGGAAGAGTGGTCAGAGACACGAGCGTGGCACTACATGCTGGAAAGGATACTTTCCAGATACTGCAGAGTCCCCAGAGGAGAGATCAAGGATGCTTCCCATAACCAGCCACACGCAGCTTAGTTATTTACACCTTAAATCCAGCTGCATTAAAAATCTTCAGTGCTCCAGAAGTATAACAAATAAGGGGGGAGGTGGGGGACGGACACAGGAAAAAGCTTGTTTTAATACTATGGTCTTTGACCATATTCAGCCAACTTTTTTAGTATCATTGGTTTGACATTTGAAAAACTGACCAAAGAGCACACATTTTGAAAAGGGCAACAACCACAGCTTTTCATATGACAAGTTTCCAGCGTCCTGTTCTTCAGAACGTGCACAGTCAGCACTTTGTGAAAATGAAATCCCTCTAAGGTATCCAAATTCAAGCAAAGGGGCTGGCACTTCTAAAAACAGTCTGAAGAACCCCAAATGTTTTGTGACACTGGCTGCTGCCCAGTCATTTTGCACTGCAGAAAGCAGCCATTGTCCCATCTCCAGGATTCATGATGCCACTCCCAAACTGTTTGTAACATTCAGTATGTTCTTTGTGAAAATGATCCTACAGCAAAAGCCGTAAGCTGGGGTATTGCAAGCTGACTTCCCCTGGTTTCACTTAGTCACTCTTCTCCAGAATGGATCAAAGCCTCCACAAAGGTTGAGTCAATTTAAACATTCAGTTTGCTTCTTGAGCTGTGAATTAAATGCATTCTTTGGTGGCTGGGTAGGGATGGGTGACTCAGTCTGTATAAACATTAACTGACTCTAAAGCTAATGGAAAAAAGAAATATGGAAAGGAGAAAAAACAGAATCATACGTAACTTCTCGTTTCAGCTGGAAGCAAAACCAGATTAGGATGGTGCACAACAGCTTGCATGGACTCGGCACCATTTAGCCTATTTCTTTCTAGGTAACAAGCACACCCCTACCTTTAGGGTTCTTTTAAGTCTCAGCCCGAAATTCACATCCGTACAGGGGAAGGGAACACATAAAGGGTGTGGCCTAATTACTTCCTCCTTTGTTCTGCAATCAAATAACAGTACTAGGCTATCTATGCCCTCGCTTCCTCCTTGGCAGAGGGGAAGAATTCTCAGTTCGCTGACAAGACCTTGCTCTCTCTAAAAACTGTTAATTGATCCTATTCTTCTGGTATGAACATTGCAGAACTTTTTATGTATCTCAAACAAGAGCACAGTGCTACAAACACACGCAAATACAAGCAATGCCGGCCCCAAAGAGTTTACAATCCAAAGCAGAGGAAAAGAAAGGCCCCTTTTTACACAGCTGGAGTAACATGATTTGGATCATGCTTACAGAGGATTTATGTAGCAAAGGAATTAAATTTACATATCCTTAGTTCCAGCTTCCACAGGAGCCACTGCAAGACTCTTCACTGTAGTATCACATGCATCACATTGAAAACTGTATCTAGATACCAGCAAGAGACACACGACACAAGCACCATGTACGGGCCACCTACAACACTCAAGACACGCTGCCTGGCTGCCTGCCTCTGTTCAGAATAAGAGATGTTCTACTTGGAGCTGGATTGTCCCTTAAATATGAAAAAAAGGCAAATAAACAGATACTGTATTGACTTGCTGAACTGATACCAACACCTCTGTAAACGCTATCCCACTCCTCCGAGGGCACTAACCTTTTCTTATCTGTAAATGGCTGCACTACGCAGAGACACAATGATAGTATGTGCTTGGCAGGCTGCATCAGGAACTGTTTAATGCTGTTTGACTTCAAGATGATTTAGAGGGTCAGCTCCTGCCATTCTATTCTGCTACTGCATTTCACTATCATCTCTCTGTTCCATTAGAGTCGGGGAGAGGTGGTCCTCAGGAAATCAGCTGCACTTGAAAACAGCTGCTAATTTTCCCATTTATGTGCTTGGAAGCTGGTGACGGACTGTGCAGTGCGTTCTAAATTGCACTAAAACCTCTTTATAGCGGCATAAAGGAGCCTCAAAGTAAACAGAAAGACCCTGTAAGAACAGATTTTATACAAATGGTTTCTCTAATGGTGCAAGTTCTGCTTCAGCCCAACCACAGGTGTAACAATGCACTGTGTTTGTGTTTGCACCCTTCAAGGATATGTGTGTACCCAGAAACAGCAAGACAGACAGCTTACCTTGGAATGACTACTAGGGATAGTGCTTGTGGATGTCCGCTTCTCCACATATGTGGACATCTGAGCCCTCACATCCATCATCTTCTCACTACTTACAATGTTTTAAAATAAATTCAGAACTGAGAGGTGAAAGGCAAAAGCTCCAAGTCAGATTACTGAAGGAGAGCTAAACAAGGGTCATCTTGGCCTCTTCCTTCTTCCACTAAATCCAACAGTGTCCCAAACACTGGCAACTGGGCACTGCACCCGAAGAACAGTGCACGTATTCCTTCATATAAGTAGTACAAAGTACAGGAAAGCTCAGTTAAGGCCTGCTTCCTGCATTTTTCTGACATCTCATGTAGCCATGCGTTAAAGAAAAGTCAAAGACTCCCAGAGCATAAAGTAAAAGACTATTTCATATATTGCTCCTTGTATCAAAGTAACCATCAGAGCCTTATAAATAGGAAAAGAATGTTCTGGAACCAAAGCAAAAGCAATTAATTCTCGTTAAACTGAGGTGGTTTTCTTATCTCCCCCTTCCACAGATTCTCCCCACTGCTACAGCATAGCTCCATTTCTAAAAGCATGCATACGGGGCATACAAGCAATAAGAACTGCATTTATCTACAGTTTGCTATTTTTCTAGAACAGGAAGTGAAAATGCAGCAACTTAGAAAGAAGTTTAAATTGAGGTTGCAAATCAGCAAGAGCTACACCACACTGTCTGGTGTCTCCTGTGGCCCCAGCATCCAGTATTATCAAGCAAACTCTTTGCAGACAGTCTCAGCCACGCCAAGACCATGTAAACAACTTTTTTTCCTCTGGATGTTCTTCTCCCTTTTCATATATGTCGAGAGGGAGAAGGTGTCCATCCACTAATGAACAACCAGGTGCTGTAATGAAATCCAGAGCTCCACTGCACAGCAAAAGAAAAACATTACAACAGAAAAAGGCTCCCTCAAACTAACTGAGAAGCACCTCCTAACATGTGTCAGTGAAATTCTGCTCTTCAAGAACTCAGAATAGTTTAGACCTGCATGTTTTCAGTGGCAGAAATGGATCGAGAACACTTCAGAAAGATGCTGTGGGACAGTAAGGAACTGTAGGTATCACTCAGAACTGGAAAGCTTGATGACTTTACAGCACAATACTGATGTGAATCTTGACTTTACCAAAAATTCATGTGAGCCGTACCAGCTATGCCTGTAACTCAGGGCCCATCTGCATAAATAGTCCTAATTTCAAGTGCTCTGAGCCTTTAACTCCAACTTGCTGTCCAGTGTACACGTGTAAAAGAGAGAGAGAGGAAAATTATCTTTAAGGGTAAAACTGCTGGAACAGATTCACCTACACACACTGCACTAGGAGTGAGGGGGTTTTCCCTGTATGTCAATTCAGTGAATGACCTTGAGCTGTTCCCATCTCTGCCTCAGTTTTCCCAGAGGAGGAACAGGGATAATAGCGACCTGCCATTATAAAACACTGATCTGTGCAGTATATAAGGCTTTAAAATTATTACAAACAATTTTTGAACTGGTTTCAGAGTCTGATATTCCTCAATCTACAAAGTCACTTTTGAGTAATGAAGCACACCGGCACTGTTCGTAACATACCCCAACGTGAGCGTAGCTACGCGTTTCAAACAAGTGCTCAACTCGCAACACAGAACCACACAGGTTCATTGTACTACTACAGCTTTTTCCTTCCAAAGTTGCTAGTCTTTACCATGGCTACCGGTGTGGTTAGATTAAGTTAAGAAACCATGGTTAAATATTTGTGGTCACACTAAGTAAGTGAAAAAAGGTGGTTGAACTAGAAGTGGGGTTGAACACAGACAAGGAGGAATGAAATCTGTTAAGTATCAGCTTCTCAAACCTTCTTTACATGAGCAGCCATGCTCGCTTTGTTCTGGGAAAAATGAGGCAAAACACCCTCCTTTTTATTGGCCAATCTCAGTGGTGATAACCAGATGTGTTGGAATTTGCCAATCAGTGACACACACATGCACATAAACGCTTCAGTTTTGCCAGGATGTTTATCCCTGGATATTACTGCCAGCTACACTTGGATACTCCCAGCTGTTATCACCGTTATTTTGTGCTACAGAACTGGAAGGATGGAAACTTCAGAAGCGCTAGTCCAGGATCAAATGGCAATGGATCCTTCTTCAAGTGTGAATTGCCACACATTTTACACCCAGTTACTGAGATTACTGGGCCCAGGTGGACAAGAAGCTGTACCGTGTCTCCGCACGAAGTGACAGCCCAGTCACCAGGCCGGTCCTTTGGCCAGTCTCCACCCCCTGATGACTGAGAAGTCTGCCATGAACCAGCCTGGCTTCTATCTAAGCTGCTCTTTCGAAGTCCCTTTTGTTTCCCCACAACACTTAGCATACTCGCGCTCTGTCTCCGCTCCCTCCTGCTGACGCTGCGGTTGGTGTGGGGAGCCAAGGGACTAGGGCCAATTAAATGTGGGAGCAGGTGGCAGCCAGGTGGAACTATGGGAAGGAGATATGAAATTTCCTCTATTCTCGAGGATCTGCTCTCTCTGCACTGAGATCATACTTACAAAACAGGTGCTGCTGCACCGTATGTCTTGGAGAAAGTCACACTAAGCAAATTCTATCTTGCAACAGAAGAATCCCTTTTTCTTTTTCTTGATCCCTCAGGTATCAAGACCCTCCGGGGAGACTGGGTTTCTTATGCAAAAGGTGCCAGGAGCATAATATGTATCGATGTACCTTACAGTTGAATTTGCGTGTAACGACATTTAGTCCATTACTCCCTTTCTGTGTAAAAGGTAGAAAGCACTCGGACACCATTGTAGCATCATATCAACACAGCGTGGAGACACAGTCTCCTGATTTTGACTGCTTCTTTTTCACACCCTTTCGTGAATGAGTAGAAAAGCGGTCCAAAAAACCTCTCAGACATAATGATGTTACACTTTATTAGGAAGCCATTAAAGAATTATTGGGATTGTCAGAAAGGCCTAATAGAAACACTCAAGTCATCTGCCTACTGTCCTCTCATTCACCCCTATTCTTGGCCCTTCCTTTGGAGATGAGTATCTTGTGCAAACAAAATTACCTTTGATTGCAACAGCTGAACTTTTGAAAGCAGTGAAAAGCAGCTTGCTGACTACAAGCAGTGGGCTGCCACAGCCATAAACACAGGAGAGCAGACAAGAAAAACAAGTTTTAATTAAAGCCACTTCCAGATAATCAATTCTCCCTTTTGTATATCATGAAGTTCTAATACATGGCTGCGGAGTGATACAACTGACACGTTACAGGAGCCGATTCAGTGATTGAGAGCAAGGTGGCAACGTGTGCAAAGCGTGATCCTGCAAAGTGCTGAACACCTTCCAATCCAGAAGACTGCACAATGCAGCTATAGCAACAATATCTCTTATGACACCAAAAGATGGAGCAGCAAGAATATTTCCGTATTACTTCAAAGCTCTAGGTGAAAACACGTGAGTGGTAATACTGCTACAGCAGCACTTCCAAAGGCCCCAGCAAGGGTTCAGGAGATGCCTGTGCTGACATCGGTCATATTCATCCCTCCCAGAAAAGCATATAATTTGATTTAATATTGCTGATAGAAGGTGGTGGAGTCAAGGCGGCTTGTTCAACGCCAAACAGCTGGTCAGATGCAAAATTACATGTGGCTCCTGTGTCCCTAGCTCAGTGATTTCTATAGTCTGCATCACAGTGTCCCAGAAGAACCAGTAATTCTTAAACAGAATTTAACAGCCCAACTTTTTACATCAAATCTTCTAAGCTTAATTGATGTAATCTGAGAGAAGAATTTGGGGTTATTTTTAGCCAGTGGCTGCTGCTGCTTTTTATGTATATACACTAAGTAGACAGCCATTACCAGTATCATTTTACATTGCATTCACACATAACTGGATGTATGAACATTTTTATACATTCATATACACACAAACATATACACACTCACTCTCCCTATATTTTACGTATGTATTTTTTACATACATGCCAAAGAATAACTGTATGTGCAAGGAGGAACCTAAACATATATGGTATTATCCTGCCACTGTGTTAAACAATTTCCTTTAAACCAACCAGTTACATCAGTCTTTAGAGACTTATAATTTGTCATACCATCAGAAGAGAAAATTAATCTATAGCACTGTAAAAAAGAGCAAGCACAATGAGACGAAATTTGCAATTCATGGCCCCAGTGGTTTTCATGTGGGGGGTGAGGTTGACAAGGGAAGCTGATGAGATTAGATTTTTAACCCAAAAGGACCAGCATGCCCACTTCCCAGCTCCCTACTGACACCCCCCCGGCCCTTTTTCCAAGTGCACAGTGCCTGTAAAAATTCCTGCGCGCTATTTGCAGGCAAGGTCACTGTGAAAGGGCATGGCTGGGAGCCAGGGTGTTTTCAGCCGAGCTGCAGGGAGGGGAGGGGAGGCTCAGGAACTCAATTATAAGTTTCTCCAGTCTAGCCAGGAGGCTGGGAGCCCAGACTGCGGCTGTTCCGTCCCGCGAGCGCACGCCCCGTCTGCCCGGCTCGCCGTCGCCGCGCCAGGACTGACGCATTTCGCAGGCATTCTCGAAGCCGCAGCAGGGAGGCCCAGGAAAGAGAGGCTGTTTTCCCTTGAGGGCCTGGTAAATCCATACGCTGTTTTCCGTCATGACATACCAGTATGCAAGATGCATGTCGCATGTCCTTTACTAGGCATTTGTGCTACACGCAGTCGACACAAATATTGCTCTGTGTATGCGTACCTGTAGACATGTTTAAATAAATGCCATCTCTGACAGCAAGCCTGCTTAGAAATCTGCAAACCTGACTGTGCATCTGAGAGCACAGTCCTGTGCTGACGGCATGCACTTACCCAGTCTGCAGACATAAGCCACTCCCTTGTCATTCAGAGACAAGCAGGGTCATCCCCAGCGAACAGATCATTAATTCTCTGAAGCCTTATTTGTCTCAAGGCAGAGGAGTAACACACACAGGCTCAGTAACGCACACAGTGTATTTGAAATACTGTCGAATGTCACCCAAGGGGAACCTTTGCCCTAAAATTGTCACACAATTTCCCTGGCTGGGACTATGTCCAAGGCAAATCCATTCACCAGCACCGCATGACTTCCTCTTATGCCTCCAGGACAGGCAACCCCCTACCAGTGGTTTAAAGAAGCATTTGCATGGAAGAAGCTTGCTGCTTTCTGTATTTCTGTGTATGCAAGTGCATGTGTCCACATGCTCCACCCTAAACATTACCTTGAGCTTGTCAGATTTCTGACCCAAATTCTCAGTCTACAAACTAGTGGCAAAGCCTGTTAGACAATCAATAGCAAGGCTCTAGCACTAAAAACTGCCACCATAGTGCCTGGGCACAGAATGTTTAAAAAGAGTGTTTGGATCCCATAACCGAGTGCTTGCCACTTTTCAAAACACCTTGGACATATGCTTAATGTGGAAAGGTTACTCACACTCAATAGACTACAAATCCCCCTTCCCCCATGTTAGCTTTCTAGTTACATGGTCTAACTGGAATCAGTTTGGCACATCAGCTGGGGAATGAAATGGTATCTTTAATCATCTACAGAATATTTCATAGATCTTTTGAATATGTATCCATATACAGACATTTGCATGCTCCTAAGTATTCACTTTGCTTACTGAAATACGAGTTTAAAACTTCAGCAGGGTTAATGAACCAGCAGGATCTTCTCTCTTGCCTGGAAATTGGGCAGCAATTCCGTAATTGCACAACAAATCCTCTAACAGACACACATGATAGTCCAGAAAACCCAGAAGCCTGAATTTGCTCTACAATGCAAGGAGCCTTTTTTGTAGACAGATTCCGATCTCAGTGAGGCTCGTATTGCTCCCCTGAAGCCAATGCATACCAGCATATCTGAAATTAGAATCCATTTTCTGGAGTTTTTAAGGTCATGTCACCTTAGATTTTTTGATAAAGGCTGAGTACTGCTTGCCTGAGAATAAATTCAGCCAGTCCTTAGAGGCGTTGTTGCATGTCAACTGGAGGAAGTGATTAAAAATTAATGCAAGCTAGGAGATAGAGAAACCTGAAAGGGTGTGCCCGTAAAATACACTTTCAATCTGTCTCGTCAGCAAAAGAGAAAAGAAATCAGATTCTTATAATACCAGACTCTTGGGACGTGGTTGGGGCATGAACTCAGTGTTCTTTTACAGGTTCACCTCCAACAGTTAAGAACAAGAAACTCCACATTACCACAAAGATGCTTCTTTTCTTACTTTCCGGGTGGGGATGCTGGAAGGAGGGGGAAGGGAGCATGGGGGTGTGGAGGTACAGCTGTGGGTGGCAATTACACTGCTGGGATGTGTAATCTCACTAACTCTGTAACGTATGGGAGTGAGCTGTCCTTGTACTCTTCCCTTCTGGCTGCTGGGGGTTTTTTATTATTATTAGCATTTTTATTTAAGATATATCATTAAAAAACCTTGAAAGAACACAGAATCTGTTTCTCACGGCGTCTCTATGCTTGAGCTGCTATGGCACAGAAAGTAGAACACATGCAGAGCAGGAAAAGGAAAGAAAAACTTAACAGCTTTTCAGGAAGTTGAAGTCAGGGGCAATTTCGTTGTTTTGCACTACCTTCACGCATGAACCTATGTTTTAGATACTTCGTTTGCCTGGTAATGAAGATCTGATGTACCAGCAAAAGAGCAGTCATTGTCCATTCTCAAAGGAATGTTTGTCCTCAAACTGGAAATGTACTATTTTTCCCTAGAGTAAGCAATCCTGTTTGGAAGTTTCATGGCTATCTGGATTTTAGTATTTTAATTAGCAGATATGGTTTCTTCTTTGGTGCCCGGGCAACAGCAGGACTTAATCTTATTCTCCTAAAGAGAATGAACAGTTTATCTGGAAAAAAGTTAATTTCTGTTTTGGAAAAAAATGAGGTAGGAGAAGGTATCCAGTTCACTGAATTAGCAGCAATATTCACAATTAAGCTTCACGAGACTTCACAGAAAGCTTAGACTGCTATTCTTTCCCAATCTCCTCACTTTCTCTACCCAGCACTAAAAATCCCAGTCATTTCATTAACAAGTTCAGAGTGCTTCTGTTCTTCCCAGTAACGGGTCTTAACCTGTGACCTTTGCCATTTTCAAGCCCTCTTGACTGCTCCATGCACCATCATCTACCCCTGGGACTTCCATTTTTTACTGCTCCCTCTCCATTACTGGTAGTATAATGAAAAATGGAAACGAAGCATAAAAAGGGAGCGTACTAAATGCATGGCCTTTATATCATGACAGAGCTTGTCTGTTGTGACAAGAATACCTTGCTATCGATACTGTCAGTGACTGGAAGGCCCTGGAAGAAGGCTAGCATTGGGCCCTTGGGTGAAGACCTTATTACCTAGCAGAGCTGGCACTGACATTATTAAAATAAGTAAGTAAATAAATAAGTAGATCCAGTGGTATCACCAGCAGGCCACCTTATAAAACCACTTAGGAACAAAATGTTAAAGTCGCTAACAAACCTGCCTTTGACCACTGTGAGAGAATTACCAGCGCAAAAATAACCACCCGCTGAGGGGGGACTACGACACACAGACACAACACACGACCGAATCAATAGAGAAACGGTCCCCTTTCCATTTCTTCTCTTGAGCATAAAGCACACGCTACTTTTCTTAATTATTCCTGATGTGCATTGTAGGTTGCATCATTTTGGAACACCGACAGTATAATTTTTAAAACTCTGGTTGCCATGGCAGCACAGAATGTGGCTCTTAAATGTACTCTGCTTGCACATTCCTCTGACAAGAAGCTGCTTTTTTTTTTTTTGAAGGAGGGAAGAAAAAAAAAAAAAAAAAAAAAAGACATCTCCACTGAGAAACATGCTATAATGACAAAAACCCCCCGAGAACAAGCACGGCAAGAAAATGGTGGCTTAAAAGAATATGTGGGGGGAGAAGGCAGAAACTGGGCTGAAAAATATAGCCAAGAGAACACTTTTCTCTTAAGGGCAGAATCCAAGCAGTGCATTTTGGATTGTCTCAGGAAGGTTGTAAATTCAGACAAACCAAGCCACTTCCTTAGTGACAGCATTTACAACACTGTATTCAGCCATTGTTTCCCTTTGTAAGGTCTTACGCTGGACTGATTACTCAAACCCAGAACTTTAAACCTTGAGCAACCTTTCAAAGAAGCAGTGGCAGGTGATAAGGGACAGGTTTCTATGCAACCAAGCAGACACTCCCTTACCTCGACTGCTGCCCCTTTCTAACCCTCAACTGTCTGCAAGAGCTGTGAAGGGCAAAGCAGGAAGCAGGCAGGGCCAAACAGCCACTGGGGCATCACAGCCCCTTGTAAAGCAGACTTTTTACCCACACCCCCGTAACACAGGAACTATGCACAGCGATCCTGGTGCGGCACAGGAGTCTTCTCTGAAATACGTAGTTTGTTGACAGTGGGAATAGGGAACCCTTGACATCAACCACCGAAGTCTGGCACTAAAAAGAAGCTGGTACTACTAATAATGATCTCTTAACAATAAATTTTCCATCTGACAACAAAAAGATTTGCCATCACTGCCTTATACACTTTAAAGGCACTGTATTGTTCAGAGTCCTAAGGCTGTTTTTTCTGGTCTTGTCTCCATTTCAAAGTCCAGTCCTTTCATTAGGAATCTTCTAAGCAAGAACCTTAGCTCAAATTAGCAGGGTGCTGAGCAGTCCCTATTTGAAAAGGAATAGCTGAATAGAGTATTTTTTGCACCTCATACGACTGTGTCCTTCAACACTAGTAGTAGGGTTTGAAACTTAGTTTAAATAAGAGTGCAGTCTTGTAAGTGATCCTCCAACCTTATTCATTAAAAACATGGGTTGTATCTCTTTCATGGGAACTGCCACACTTCCTGCTTTCCATGAGCCCTAAAAGAAAAAAAGCTAGTGAGACTTGCTTTTTGAAGTACTTCTTCCCTTCTGGCTTTCACTAACAGCAAGACTGAAAACTTAAATTAAAATATATTTCTCCAAATGTTCAGTGCAGTCTAGTTTTGGCACAAGCACTCAAGCCACTTTATCCTTCCCTAACAAGCAGCCTATCAAAAAAGATAACCCTCTAAGTGCTTCATGTAAGTCTGTAAGCAGCATTATCCCCATTTTGGCAGATAGGTTAACAGAGGCAAGGATTTTGAGTCCATCACTCAGCAACAGACAGAAACAGAAACCAATTTTTCTGACCTTCATGCCCGTGCCCAATTCTTAAATTCACAATATACTCTGACCCTAAGAAAATAAATTATGTCCTAGGTCAGAAAATGAGCTGGAATGGCTTAAAAAGGAAAGATGTGGAGTAAAAGAGAATAAGAGTGACATAGCAGCCTCCTGATTTTAGTAAGGTCATGTGATGTTGCTCCAAGTAGAATGACCAAATAACTCTTTGTTCTGCCTGTAATACTGGTTTAAAATTTTGAGATCAAATTATGATTTTACATCCCTTCATTTCTGGGGGACAAGAGCGAAGTTCAACTAAAATCAGGTCCTAAAATCAAGATAAAGAAATTTAATTTTCAACAGCTGCCCAGTCATTACAGTCTTAAAAAAAAAAAAAAAATCAAGGCTCACAGGCAGTTTTGGGTAGTCCACCTAAATTCACAAGCAACTTTTGGCAAAGAATGTAAATTCCTGGATTTAAAGTTTATGTAATTTCATTTTTTCTTGCAGATTTTCAAATATCTGGTAATTCCAAATTTCAAATACCCCCAGGTTCACTTTATGACCATTATAATCAAGATATAACTATGACCCAATGAGTCTCATCCTACTTCTGTGTTACAATCACAAACCATTCCTTCTATGTTCCAGAACCTCCTCAAAGAGGTTCTCCTCATATAAAATACTTAAGACTAGCAATCAGTCTTGTTCATATGTTTAAAGAGTGAAAGTTTTGTGTCTGAGAAAATAAGACTCACACAAGCCTACTCATTCCAATGTTTTTCTACAAGGCCAACTTCTTCAGAACTTCACCAAGGGGTGAAGTTAGGAGGAGGTAACCATGACAGCATGAAAAGGAATGCACATTAACATGCAAATAATAGGCCTCTACTGATAAAATATTGGACTTGGAGTCATGTCCGAGTCAGATTTTTACCATTTGAAATTGAAGTATTTCCAAATGAAAGCATAGGGGCAAATCAAGGTTTCTCTTCCTCCCTCTTCCTTGCTTGCACAGAAGCAGGTAGACCCTAATTTGTTGCTTCCATAGCTGCACAACAGTCACTGATAAGAGTTCCCAATGACATCAGAAATGCTTCTGTGGACATCTTCCATTGATTAGCTATTTCAGAAGTCTGTTTTGCTGCCTTTGACAAACTACTGCTAGAGTAGACTAGAGTAAAATGCATTCCCCAGTCACAGTAAGAACAAGCATTAAGGGGGGCAGGGAGTGTACCTGATTCTCTTCATGCAATTTTTGACACAACTGTTCATCCATCTGCAACAGTGCAGATGCTGAGATATACAGGAACAGAAATGGGCAGGGGCTGGTGGGGTGGTATCAGAGCAATAGTCTAATTGAAAAAAAAACCAAACAAAAAACAAATCCCCTGCAAGAGGGCTAATTTTCATGAGACTGAATAGACTTAATGCAACCTCAGAAGAATGCTTCCTTTTTTTTTTTTTTAAAAACACTACTGCTGTATGTGCCTCAAAGCTCAAGAACGACACAATACACGCAATACCTTCTTTGCCCTCTTCTCAGGTGTAAGAGCCTACTTTCTTTAGTTGAACAACTTAAACAGGAGGAGTGTCCTGACTCAGACAGCTGATGCTGCTTTTATTGGTGGAGATTAACATATAAACTGGATTGTGCCTCGAGTTCAGAGTTCAGCCTTATCTATGGAATCCTTCCCCTCTTCAGGCATTCCAAGGGTTCTTACAACTTCAAATCACTCAAGCCTGTAATACTGACCCCTAAACAAGCTTTCACAGAACTGTATGAAGGAAAAGCAGGTTTGGAATTTTTTTACAACTTATTTTTAAATGCACCAGTTTGCAGAAACAAAACAATTTTCACTTTCTTCAAAACAATCCATATGTCCATTTTCGTGTCTATGCTATCTACTGCAAATCATTCTGCCTTCAAGTTATATACAAATAGAGATCAGACACTTGTCACTGGATACAGCAAAAAAGCAAGCAATCTTGTAACTAGTTATGAAGCCAACACTGCGTCCCTTCCTCTTTCAGATTTCCTCTGAAAGTGCAGCTGGGAATCACAGCTATTTCATATTCAAACAGTGACAGGCGGATTTGATGTGATCTGAATGTTGCAATATCATTATTTCCTTGGACACAATGCCAGGGTGTTCACAATGGCATTTCTGCTTTTTGCAGTTGGCAAATTGCTCTAGCCTGATAATCAAGCAAATGGAAACTGGCTAGTATTTTTGGTTGGTTTTATGGCACATACTCCACTGCATATTGGGCAGTTAGGTTTTCTTCCTCCACCAATCTACTGCATCCAGTTAGTTTTCTTTGGGTTTACGTATTAAACTTCTCAGGAGTGGGAACATCTATTCTGTCTTTAGTATTCCCAATTTCTACCATAATACAAATAATCTATGACTAAAAATACGTGCAATGACTGAATAACATTTGGTGGAACATTGTATGACATACCTACAAACCCACAAAAGTGCTCATCGCTTCCCAGAAAGTGGGCCCTTTTGAGGTGGTTTTGGTTTGGACAACCAAAAATAAATAATCACTTCCTCACTTTCAACACTTTGTGACAAAAAGGGGAAAGTTCAATAGCAGCCAAGATGCTGAACTTTGATTGTGAACTGCTAAGCAAAGAAAGCAACTCAGTCCAGTAAAACACTACCAAGTAGCAGCTTGGAAGTTCTAGCATAGATCTAGCTCAGCTCTGGGCCAACAGGCTATCAAGCCTACAAACAAAAGGAAGACTTAAGGAAGAAAGTCAAGATCTGACAAACTTTAAGTTGGCCTTATTTTCGGGGGGGGAAACAGGGGGAGAAGCGTATTTTAAATACTTCTGAATTAGTGTCTTGAAAAACATGAAATTCAAGCATGCAGAAAACAAAGCTTCATCTGGAAGTGGTAAACCCCAGAAAAGCCCATATTACAAGCCCTGTGGCCTGAAGTCAACCAACTTGAAGCCATGTTCCTCAAGAAAAGGGGTTACAAGGAAAAAACAAAATACCGCAACACTAACATTGTATGAACTAATGAAGTATGTGCCTCTCTCCTCGCTTGAACACTGCTTTTTAAACAGCATCTCAGCAAAATCTTTTATTTCAATGCCATCTGCAAAGCACAACTTTACTGAAAAAGAAAGCCCACATTTCTAATCAAGACAACTGAGGTTTCCCTAGAAGTATGGGCGGAGAAAGCAAAAATTAAAACTGGAACTACAGTATAATCCCTCTGCTTTTCCTATGGAGATCTTTATCTTAATTAAACACTTCTTCATTTTTCTGCCTATTCATAGCCTTATTTTTTTCAAAAATGTTTATTTTTGGGTCTTGTATTTTTTTTCATTTTTAAGGAAAAAACACTATTCTAAAACATTAGCCTGTTTTTAAAACAGCATATGAAATTTGAAGACCTGTTTCAAATTTAGGCTATTTTCCATTATGTATTTAGCTAGGCTACCTCAGCAAAAGACCAGGTCTCCTTCTACTAACCTTTTAGGGGTTGTCTCAGAAGGTGACTGTGATGGATTAGAAAAGATACCAGTGAATTATGAAAGCCAATATGCAATTGAGGAACGTGCACTTCTCAAACAGTCCACCTGGGTAATCAGTGCTCTTAGATATTTCTCTAAAGATACATACAAATTCTGTAATAGAGAACAGCAGCTTTGCCATACTTTTGCAGAAAAATGTCCTGTTACTGTCTCTTACCAACAAAGCCCTAGAAGAATCCATTTGGAAAATATTTTCCTAGACTGTTTACAAGGAAATGAAAATATAATTTTATTGCAATGCAAAGGAATGGTAAGACAGATGCCTTCTAACAAGAAGGAGTAATACATAGCTCTGGTGTTCAAGTGCTTTAATGATTGTTTGTTTACATTCTGTTTGTTTGCCTGTTTTAAATAAATTGGGAGGGGCAGAACTAAACTACTTCTATTACAAAATAGAAGTCCCAAACCCACAGGGAATCCCCTGTGAAACAGCAGCAGATATGCTCCACTTTTTGAAGACAACGGTAAGGTCAAAACACCTCTTCCAGTCTGAAAGTAAGACATTTATCTGGAATTAATCTTCCAAAGCTAACATCAAAATTAAAATACAAGATGCAAAATATGCATTACTTACCTACTCCACCGTCCAGCACAGACAGAGCAACAAAAGGCGGGGTGGGGTGGGGGGAGATTCTTGCTTCTTCTCCCCAAAGCTGTTCATAGCTCATCAGAATTTAGGTGTATTTTCTTTGTGCCTCTTGCCATAGCAACTCACATTTCCCAGAATTAAGTTTCACATTTTCAAGGGGGGGAAAAAAAAAGTCCTGAGGGCCCTTGAAATGGTTTATGAATGTACTGGGCATCAGCATCAGTAAGCAGTAGTATACAAATTCTTCACTGGGTAAAGGAAGGATTCCTGTTGTTAGAAGAGAGGCAAAAATGATGCATAGCTGTTTCTCCCCTGTTTCCGACCCTGCTATTTCTCCTACACTTCAGCTGTTATTCTACATAGCTGTGAAATCTTGCAATTGCTTTGGGTTTTGAAATTTTTGTCTTGTTTTAAAATTAAGGTACACACTCAGCTTTCTTAAAGAATAAGCTTGTTTCAAAACATTGATAGCCAATGTTATTTCTAGAACTTTCAAATGAGATTGTAAGAAAGAGAAAGAATGACTACTTGTCCTAAAAAAAAAAAAAAAAACCATCCAAGAGTCATAAAGAAAGAGATAACACCCCTGACCTGCCTGCTGCCTAGGCTACAAACTAGTTACCTTAATAAATTATATGCAATTTAAATGTCAAGTTGGATGCCAAGACAATCACAGAGGCAGGCATACACTAAAATGAACAGCCTGCAAACAAATGAATTAACAAGAGGGAAAAATTCAGACTCAAGTCAATTATCCCCTAAATTATCTAAGTAGGATGCTAGTGGATTATTTTAGCTGTATTATGTGAAGTATCACCTGCATTCCTCTGCTGCCCTATACTACTATCCTATCAGTAACTACTATGCCATCAGCCTGTAAGCAAGCAGATGGTCCCTGATGGTCCCTACAGCAATCAAGGAAGAATGGTTTCTTCCTGACCACTTTCACACTCACTCCCAAGTGACAGGCACTAAATCCTGACATAAATCACTCACGCCTGCTTCATCTACCCACCTGCAAGGCAGTTCCTAAACGCAAAATGTCTATGTGTCAGCCTATTTCCTACAGAATCACCCTTCTAGCCTCATATTTTACAAGATATCATGTGTCCTGTGCTTTTTAACATGCTTTAATAAACATTCAGACCAGCCTTTCATGCTCAGCAGTTGATTGATAGCAATTAGTTGGCACTGACAAGGATATTGCCTGATGTGACAGACCAACAAAACACACCACGTTGTGCCAAGAAAACATGTTCAAAAAAGGTGGTACATCTAAAGCTCTAGCAAGGCTCCTGCAATAAGAAAATTAAATATAAAGAGCAAGATCAGTAAAAATAAAAGGAAAGCAGCACCTCACTGCTGGGATGTATATGGATTTAATAAGCTGTACAAACTAGTTACAGGACAGGGGTATTTTTTTTTTTTAAATCATCACTGTAATATGTATATGGATTTAATAAGCTGTACAAACTACTGTTACAGGACAGGGTTGGTTTTGGTTTGTTTTTTTTTTAAATCATCACTGTAATAAGAGTATCAGGGCAAAATTCAGTTTTATGCTAACAAGGCAACTTCATCTTATCTTATTTTTATCTTTGCTCCTAACATCACTTTCCGCTAGGCCAAGTCATTCAGTTTTAGTGATTTTTATATGCCAATAATGGTGTTAAATAGCCGGCAGAAAAAGACACAGTTCAATTGTCATGCATGTCAGGAGTCTGGCATACGCTCGGCTAGAGATTTAAACTTCCTCTTTAAAGGAGAACAGTTAAACTGTGCATGAGGAAAGCAACACCAATATCATTTCTACACAGAAAAGCTGCACTAGTTTTAAACTAAACTGGTGTCAACAGCAATGGATTCATATTTTGTGTTGGTTATACTTAACTTTAAGATGTTCCTGACAAGTGTAAACAAAAAGACCATTCTTACCAGGTCTGGTTGCAGACATACCAAGTACAGCTGCCCTGACTTGGCTGTATGAGTTTAAATTCACCCATTAGGTTAAATATTACGCAGATTTTCCATGTGGACACAGCATGTCGTGGATCCCAGACATGTAAAATCTTAAGACCTGATTCTACAAACTGCTCACCACTTTATGTATATCCAGAGCCCTCTTTGAGCTCCAGTGTCAGTTGGGATGCCTAACAATTGTATTTTCTCCTCTTGGGTAAAAAAAAAAAAAAAAAAAAGAAGAAAATCTGAAGCCTTCCTTTATTTACGGTAGGCTTCACGAGAGTTCTTGTTATCACAAGCTGTTACGTTGAACAGCACACAATATACTTTCTTTTCCTTGCTTGCACTTCTTATACTCCACACAAGCATTAAAATTAATAAGTTGAAATATTTCAACCACCACTGTATTTTTTATTTTTCTTTTATTATATAACTATTTTTTAATTTTCTTTTATTATATAACTATACATAAATATATAAATATATTTATTTTGTTTTTTTTAATCACACAGCAGCTTTTATAAGCACAATAAGCAAGGGCCTGTAAATGCTACTTTTTGAAGAAAATACAGTGTAAAAGACAGCTTTTCTTTTATAAGGTGAAGATACCAGAAATTCCCTTACCTCTAGATTCTCTGACACATCTGGGAAAATGGGGAAAAAAACAAAAGGAGATGTTTTTCATCTCTCAAACACAACCAGGGAGTTCATTGCCACAAGATATGGTGAATGCCAAAAGCTGGTAAAAGCTCCAAAAGCAATCAGAGGAATTTGTGAAAGAAAAATCCATCGAGACATAATAAAAAGGACCAGGAAGTCATGGACTTGCACGTAGCATCTGTGGAAGGTATACTAGGAAGGGATCACTGGATGTTTGCCTTTGTAGTAACTGTACCTGGTGCATCTACCTAAGCACTCTAGATGACTACGCTAAATCAACCTTAGATCTTGTTTACTAAGCCAGTTCTTAGGTCATTATCGCTGAAACGAGAAGAATACAGCAGTTTTGAAATGGCTTCTGTATCAAAGCACGTGTTTCCATATTTAGAGCAGAACTCTGACTTACTAAATTGCCATAGACAGCGCTGCAAGCATTTTCCCCTAAGGCACAACTGAGTAACAGTAGAGTAAGCTTGTTTTCCTGAAGATGTGGGCACAATACTCGAGTGCTGCCCTCCAGACACTTTACATGCCATATTCCAGTGCTGTTCAACCACGGATACTTTTGACGAGTGATCAGCACGCGAGTCATGTGCTTCTAGATGCGCAGTAACAGCTCGCATGCTCTGTGCCGCTTCACCACCTATGCACACCTCTGCAAGCGAGCAGACAGAGCGCCTGAGGATCAAACCCATTCCCAGGGTAGGGCAAACCTTTGTGCGCCGACTCTGAAGGAAACAGTCACGCAAGTCACAACAGTGATAAAAACCATCAAGGACTGTCGCATCTATTTGGAAAAGATCATTCAATTTCTTCTAGCCAGTCTGGGCAGGAACTGCGTAAGTTCTCCTTCACCTGCATGCAAATGTGCCACTTGTGAAATGAAGGGAACAGCACTGGGAGAAGATGAACTACCATGAACTACCTGTAGCCTCTCTATGCGGCAGAGTCTTTGCTTCTGTAGGTAACAGCATTTTAAAACAAACTAAACCCAGACAATTTATGCCAGAGCAGGATATAAACTCGCACTCATTCTGTAACAGCTCCTAGACCTCTCACTGGACACACTCGGTGAGAGAAGAAAGTACTTTGTATGAGGACATGCAGAATTGCTGCAGAGGGAAAAACCACTTGGCCTAAGTATGTTGTGAGTGGACGTCTACATAGATTAAGGTAGGTTTCTGTGGTTTTCCGGTAGACAGTTGTGACTGACACAACACTAAGAAATCAACCCTCCTTCTTCCCCTTCCTGTCTTATGACCTTTAGTGCCACTTGTAAGGTTTACTGTATGTAAGAATTTATGAAGCATGCTTTTAGTTGGAAATGCAAAATAACATCCTTAACTCAAGAGACTCCTAGTTCTTGAAAAATGCTGTGGAAGTTTCCTAGTCTACTAAGAGTACCAACTCTTGCAGGATGGTACTAGAAGTAGTATAGAGTTTTGCTAGTATTTATTTGCAACTTTCTACTACTAAACACCTCCGCAGTATGTCTAGATGAATATGCATTGTGTGTGAGAAATTTCACGGATATTTATTAACCCAAATTTCACGGAGCCAAACTTCTGGATTTATAGTAACACTTTTAAACTCAAGTTCTGGAAAGCACTGCTACTCAGGTCAGATCAGTATTCTAATGTGAAGCATCTTTAAAGCACATGGTAAATCTTAATCATTCTAAGTCCCTAAGAGAATTATCCTAAGCAACTTCTAAAATTATGTCCTGAGAATTGGGATTTCAAAGTAAGCATTTCTAATCTTCCATGCATCATTAGAAACCCTCCAGCCCTCAAAACTAACCCCTGCCATACTCCCCTTGGCTACTATACATTTTGGTTTAACTCCCCACATTTAGACTAGAGGTCCACCAGGACTACTAGCTTAGTCTACGTAGTGATATTTTAATTTCCACATCATTCAGATCTGCTGCAGCATTCAGGCAAAATGGTGGTTATAATTCCAGCTTCCTTAGCAAACCACTGTGACTACGATCGGCAAGGCTGTCAAGATGGTAGCAACAACCGGATACTCAAAAAAGAAAAGTGTTAGTGTAGACAAAAATGCAAATAGCCTTTACCCATCACCTAGTACACTGGTTACTCTCAGCCCCTGGAACTTTAACAACGGGAGTGAAGCTGTGCACAGATTTTCACGGTATTCTGAGCTTCTCAGCAGGACGCTATATTGAGCATAAACTGACCGTTTTAATAAAAATTGCTTGGCAACAGGGGTTTTGTATAATACAAACATTTCTACATAAAAACCCAAGGTAGCTTTCTCCATGTGATTACAGCCGGGTCCACAGTAATGCAGACCAGATGTGCATTCTGCATTCCAGCGTATTTGTTAATCTGGAGGGTTGGGGGGGGGAGGAGGGGGGGGCACAGTTTACAGAATTACTCACATTAACCAGGTATAGCTGGTTTAAAATGGTCTTAATTATTCAGAAAAATAAATTAATGAAGTTCTCTTCTTTAGAAAAAGCTCATCTATCACCTTAAAAACATTCCATATGTACAGTTTAACCTCCCTCGTATTTATACTTGCTCCTAGTTTCAGGCATTTCTCTCTGAATTTTGTTGTTTTTATAATACCTTAAGCCTCATTCTGCCTGCCCATTGATCCTGCAGTGGGTGTAGCTGCATGCATTGATGCAGTTACTCATGCTCCCAATTTTCATCATGAGAAGGAGAATCAGGCCGAATGGTTATGGCGTTCGTTTAATGCAGAAAGCGTATCTGTCAGATGTTACTCCTGTCACATCTGCTGAAATGGAATTTTCACCCTTCAAGTGAGGGTGGCTACATCACTGGGTAAGTAGCTGAGTGGGAGGAGCTATAATCGTATACAACATGCAAGTCAGCAGAACAGAAAACCTTATATAGTTATTCCAACATTTGCTTCCCTATGGTATAATTCAAAGAAGGATCCGATCTGCTGAATCATCGACCTGTCTTCTGTTTTCCACTTTACTGTCATCAGCTTCCGCGATAGTACTGCCCAGAAGTGCTCTACTGACATTATCTCTTTTGAAAAGATTTTGCGTGCTACTCTAAACAGCAGTCTCTGGTATCTTCATCTCCTTGTTTTCCTCCAAGGTCTGGTACAGCAGCGTAGCAACCTTTTATAAACTACTAATTGTGTTCGGGGAAAAAAAAGGAAAGTAACCAAAAAGCCTGAACTTGCCAGTTCATTGTTTGGGAGGCTGCCTGGCTGCTTCATCTAACTACAGCATTTTACAAAGTTCAGGCTGTGTTTAATTTCTCTTCTCCAAGAGCTCCAGCAACCCGAGCCTGCGCCGCCCAGCCTCCACCCACAACACAGGCAGCAACATACGGAGAAAGAAAGAAAGAAAGGGGTAGGAGGGGCTAGCGAGGACAAGCCATTTTACAGTCTCTCGTCATTCCAGTCCCCTGCCTAATTCCCATCTTTGGAAGAAAAAAAGAAAGGGGAGAGGACAGCCTGAACTTTTGACCTGTAGCGCAGACACCCAACCAGAACAGAGAAGAGTCATAAAGGTGTCTGTGCAGGGCCATGATCTCACGACAATCGTCTGCAGCTTGTTTCCTCACCATCCTCCTCAAAAAAATGTTGATTACTTGTTTTATGATTGCCAGATGGTGGACTCTACTGAGAACCTTCTTCCATCCACAGTGACTGCCTGACCCCACATAAAACCGGCAGCGGCCGAACCTTTTTCTACCCATTCCACTACGGGAGGATGCAGAGACCTTCAAACCTTAAAGAAGGTGATCCCACTTGTACCAATGTGTTTTCAATTCTGCACGAGGAATTCACACCTGGATTCAGAATCAGCAGCAGTTTGGCCATTCATAAAACGTTTACGTTATACTGAAAGTATATAACATGTTTATGAGGCAAACACGAGATGAGCTTCTCCTTGCCCCGAGAAGTGGATTTGAAGTTTGATACTGCCATGTAAACAAGGGCTAGAGACACTCTGTCTCAGGCAGCATCTTGCAACTATTTTTCTTAATTGCCGTTCAATGAGTGAACACAATAACCACAGGTGAAGCAAAACCACGATTTTAAGACACTGGCTTGTGGAAACACAAAAAAATTGCAGAATGGCTCCCATGTGGATACAGTACTCTAGAATAAAAGGCATTTTATGCCATAGTGACTACTATGCTTCCACAGCAGAGCTCTGGAATACAGTAATTTTTATTCTAGAACAGAAAGCCCAGGCAAGGAGCTGTTGCGGACGATACACAGGATTCGCTCTTTTCTTTCCATTGCACTCAGTTTCCCTGCATGGACAGGCTCCGGACTTCCAACCACACCTGCTTGTGCCAAGACTAAGCAATACTTCAGAGCCTAGGGCAGGGAAGGAAGATACTCCTATTAGTACTTCAGTTGCCTACAACTCCCGTATCTTGTTTTGCCATAACTGTCCAGATTCTTTTCCCTGAATCCTTTTTTCCTCTTGCTCTAACCCATTGCCATAACCATTCAACTCATGAATACACTACAAAGATCATTTTCATCTCTCCCAAGCAGACACCAAAGAAATTTCAAAGCCTTCCACCAAAACCCCAAAAATCTCATGGACTCATTTTCCAAAGAAGTAGGAATTGCGCTAGGGAGGCAGTGGATCCATCCGTAACTCCATTTTAACAAATGTGGTTATTGATACATCCTAACCACGTTCCTCTGGACATTTCCTTGCCTAAACAGTGTCACATGCCGCTTTTACTTCAAGGGCTGTTGTAAATCACAGAATCACAGAATCACTAAGGTTGGAAAGGACCTTCAAGATCATCAAGTCCAACCATTAATCCAGCGCCACCATGTTCCCTAAACCATGTCTTGAAGCACCACATTCACTCGTTTTCTGAACACAGCTTCTTTCAATTAATGCAGCTGCATAGATCTTTATTGCTAAAAAAGCATGGACACCAAAGGCTCTTCCTACAGGATTATGAAATTAGACAGGATTATGAAACTCAAGGAACTACTATCACCAGTTAATCTGCATTGAAGCGGGTGGGTACACCACTCTCCCATTGCAAATGCCATGAGGGTGATACAAGCAAGTATGTTTTGTTTAAGATCCACTTATAACAGGCTAGGACCACGTATACCTGCTTGCTTATCATAGCTCAGCTGATGATGAGGTATGGCAATTCAAATGCAAGTGACTGACTGTGTAACTTGACTTTTCCAGTACTCAATCAGAATTAGCGTTTCACTGGAGACAACAACATTGATAAAATGGAGTACTGACAAACTCAAGGAAGGAAAGTCTCTTAAGGCTGTTAAACACAAAGACGTAACTTCCCATTCAGGAAGCCCTGAAGCCACACATGATTGGAGTATACATTGGGGAAAGTATCTCTGCATGCTTAGCCTAATCTCTTCGCTTTCCTTCATCATTTACTATTGTCCACTTTCTGAGACAGGATACTGGGTTAGATGGATGTGCCGAATGGTCACTATTGCATACCACAGTTAATAAAGTTACGTTTTTTTTTTCCTTCTAACTCCAGCCCACAAGCAGTTCACACTTAGCGCTGAGTGACTTGGCATTATTCTGTTATTTCATTCCCTCCTTCTTCTATTAATCCCTTTGCCATTTTAACTGATAAAACCCCAAAGTTCACAACCTCACTGTCCTAAGATTCCCCTCAGATATGGTACCCTCCCCCACATCAGCGATAAATAAGATTTACAGGGATGCTGACTGCATCATCCTCTAATCTCCCCTTGCCCCCCCGACATACCAACAAGCCATAAAGTTTAGTGTGACCCCCTTTCTGTTGTTGTTTACAATAAAATCCTGCTTCAGCTTCTGTCTTGAATAGCTATCACGAAGGTCAGTTGGACCTAATTGCTCTGGGTGCCTCCTAATGACCACAAATAGCACCTTTTTAACGAGCAGAGAAGGGGGGAAAAGAAAGAAAATGAAAAAGAAAAGAATTCAGTCTTTCAAAACCAGAGAAAGCCTCAACAACATGCTTCTCTCAATTACGCACATCTTTAACTTCTCATGAACTTTACTAGGAAATGCACAGACAGGAGCTCAGAAGGTATCTTAATTTTTACCGCCTAGATTTAATTAGAGGATTGATTCTCTTTTCACATATTTCAGTCGGATTTTATTGTTCTCTCTTCTCCCTGAGGTGTTCTCTTTATTCAGGGCAGTACAGTATGTGATTGTAACACAGTAGCACAGATTCATCAATGCTAGCAGGAAGCCACACAGTCACACATGCAAAACGAGTACCTATGGTTGGTTTAGGTAGAATTTCTTATTTACAGGCAGATTTGTTCCGGTTCAATCATCACTTAAGTTTTCTTTTTCTTGTATGGACTCATCCTGGTCTGATATAATTTTCTACACAAGACACAGTTCCAGAAGATTTCACAATACTCATTACTTCTCTTTTCCTTGTGATCCTCATCTTATTCTTGCTAAATACAAGCCCAAGTGTTAGCAGGCATCCTCAAGATAACACATCAGAGTCCTTCATAGAACAAAACAAAACCAAACCAAAGCAACACATACAGGTGCATAGTATGTTAGATTACACAACTTCAAGCAAATTTCTATAGGTTTGATACAACAGAATTAAAACTGTAAATAACTCATGAATAAGTCCCAAAAAGAAATTAGTTTAATAGTCAATGTAGTCCAATATTCTTTGGTTCTAGTCACCACTGAATATGAACAAGTCTTCCCCACTGTTCTACTTGGGGATGAATACACTTTGCTAATCTCTTCTCTTAAGAGGTACATTGTTCTGGTAGGGAAAATTTCTTTGCCTCACGTTCTTTGTGAAATTCAGCTTCATCTTTGTTGGCTCTTCCCCTCTCCCTACTTCCAGAAAAATGGAAGGGTTTATAATTCTGTTCCTATAATGGGAGTTCTCCTTATTCACTCCTATGACAAAGGATACATTATTCTGGCCATACTAAGTTCTCTTGCTATTCATTGTAAAACCTACATAGAGTTGAACAGTAAATTCTTAGCACACCTTTTTTCTGCCATTTTTGGTTTAGGATTTTGTATTTTGTTTTTCTTTTCATCTAACATCTGGTCAGCAGAAGGGCTGATACATCCCTCTCATTTACTACATGCATGTAGCTTACATCCCAACACTAAACAAAGACCGCATGAATCCTTCCAACACTGCCAAAGAGTCTGATACTTTTAAAATACTTATAAAAATGCAGGAAGTTATTTACTGAATTTACCATGCATTTTGCCTATAAAGAAGTTAACACCGGGGGGGAAAAAAGAGGCTTTTTTTATTAATTAACACTGTGCTGGGAAACATTTTGAGAAAGGGGTATGTGGAATGTGGATACCTTTTATAGTGGCGCCTGAACACAACTGGACTCACTGTCTTAAAAAAATTAGGAATTTACACATACACCCATAATTTTTCTTTAACAAAGTGACAGATCATCCAGGAACCAGTTCAACCTAGAATGAACACTAGCCAGTCAAACTATGTACAGCTGAAGTAGAGGAAAGGAACGTGAATTCAAGGCTTACTATAAAGCAAGATACATAAAGCTTCCGTTTGTTTACAGTTAATTCTTGCTATAATTAAGAGGTTCAGGTACATAGTTAAGTGTCTCCTTCAGCATCTTCTCTATAAAGTAACATATCATAAGCATCTTCCATTCAAATAAGTACTAGTTTGCAAAGCATGTTTCTGCAGAAAGCTCTCATAACATGCAATGTCATATAGATACTTCTCCCATACAAATGTGGAATACGGTTTGGGGAGAAAATCAGAGCTAAACACAATTTCCATTTCACAAAGAAACATTGTATGTGGGAAGAGTATTATGATGTGTCAACCTAGTGCTGTTTAATGCCTCCCCTCCCATAAGGAACTCTACTTTGAATGCAGCTCAGGGCATTTTGATAGTCATCCAAACTTTTACCTTTCTTCTCCTACACTGAGGTTTGTTTCTGGGTTTTCTACTTCTTCAAAGAGGCACCATGTTACCAAAGAGGATTCTGCTTGACTTTTTTGTGTGTACAAAAGGCAACAATAAGTCTTTCCAAGATCTCACCAGGCCAAAGGCAGCAAATGGATTTTCTTTAAGGTACACCTTTCTTCTGCTACTAAAAGCTCCATTCAAGCAGACCGTAACCCCTTGTTCCAGCTATCTGCTGAGGTGTTAAGGAAAGGAAAATTCCAAACATTACATTTGCCATCTCGCCTGTCAAGCCAGTACGACATTGCCAAAGTCCATATTCATCCATTCAAATGGGTAGAAGAAAAACAAACAAGCAAACCACCACCAAGAGCAGCACATAGGTCAGGCACTTACTGGCAAAACTGAAGCAGGCTCAGAGGCCAGACATCAAATGTGCCACAGAGGGAGATAAATGATAGCTTCACGCAAAAACAGAGCTACATGTTGCCTGGAACTGACCAGATACACATTAACCTTTCATCATTTTTTGTTCATGACATTCATGAAATTCTGGATTTCTTGAGAATTTTGCTATCTGGTTAATAGTTTAATGGTTATAGCTGCATATCAATCAATGCAAAGGCATGCTAAGGGAGCACATGGAACAATACATGTCTGAAGATTAAACTTTCCTAAACTGTGGCCTAAGTCTTCCTGGAGTTATATTAACAGTATCAGCTATAAAAAAAACCACAAAAGTTGACTTATAATTCCAACTGACATCAGTTGGACTTTGATGTGCCAATTTATATGTCAAGAAACCATAAAAGAGCTTTCAGAGCAGAGTTCTTATACTGTTCATGTATAACCTGAAATTATATATGCATGGTATTTTATCCTAGCTTTTGACCAGTCCCAATAGCCTTTTAAGGAAGAGCAGTAACTTAAAATTTGTGGCCCATTAAGAGGAAAACTACATCCCAACAGATGAGATCTCAGACACAAAGCTTCCTTTATATCCTTGTTAATTGGGATCTCCAAAGTTAAATGGCATAACACCTATTTTTATCCCTGGGAAGTGACTGAGAGGAAGAAAGGAAGAAACAAAGATGAAAGAGAGATTAGATAAATTGCATCTAGTTGTGCACTACTAAAACCACCTCTTAAAAATATCTGGTTTTTTCTTCTTCAGTCTTGTAAATATCAATAAAGCATATATTTATCTAAAACAATGTAAATAGTATGAGTTACCTCAGGTTCTCTTAAGTGTTTGGGTATTTCATTTTCTACCAAAATTGCAGAATCCATACAAAGTTTGCATACAGAAATTAAGATATAATTTTAAATTATTTAGATAGTTATCAAAAATATCAGCACAGAGACATGAAGATGAGTTGAAAGTAACACTGCCTCCAACACAGAATACCATCAAAAGCATGGATGTTAGTTTAAAGGAAAAGCTTTTTGACATAAGCCTGGTATTAAGTTTCTTTCTCACATCCCTTTTAAGTGTCTCGTCATCACCCTAACCACAGTGACGACTGCTGTATAGGTGACTGTCCTAACCCATACCCTTAATGATATTCCCCTCACTATGCAGTCTTTCTCAAGTCAGGTATTACACTTCATCAAGGCTCATCTGGGACGTTCAATACAGGTGCTAAGACCATGCAATACCACCAACATGCTATATATTTGATAATTTTCTACGCACACAAAGAGCACATAAAAATTGCCTGATAGGAAAACCTAAGTGGGGTGGATGTAAAATAAATTCAGAGAGAATCCAGATTTCCTGAAATGATGAGTGATTCTGGAAGCCTCTATGTTTGGATATTCTCCTTGGGATATTTTACTAGGACTCTATTTTCACAGTGCAGGGCATGCATCTTCTGAAAATCAGACCCCAAGGAAGTATCCCAAAGCTGAAAACCCAAAAATTGAAGGGGGTGGTGGAAGGGGGAGAGAATATCTGTACTGTACTTATCTAGAGCAGGACTGATCAAAGCAATCCAAAAAGTTCTAGCAGTGTCTAGGAAGGGAATCAAGTCGCAGGGCAGCTACCAAGCCTACACTCAGCTAATCTAGGGCTGTACTAGTTCAATGGAAGCTGGCAGGTCAACTTCCTCATTGACTACATCGTTTCCTTTGGGCACTCGTTACTGCAGCTTGCTGCTTAAAACAAGAGACTGGTAGTCATGACAGCCAGCTTTTATTCTCAGGTCTGGAGATACAATAGGGAGGTCAGAACACCACACTGGAGGTGAAGACTCGCTGGTCCTAGGCTGCATGCCAGGAGTAAGAGCTTATCAAGTCATCAGAACACAGCTGAGCCTGGACTCTAGGATTCTGATTGCAGGTCCACCAGATAACTTCTTGTGTGGCCACAGACAAGCCATCGGGTCGTTCTCTATCTCAGTCTACTCATTGAAGGAGCAGATAAAATAAAACTCTTTGTCACAGGGTCACACAATGGCGGTTTAACATACGTAAATGATTCTAATAGTCTCAGGCAAACTAAGCAGGAAAGGCAAACCACTGCTGGTGGTATTGCTGTAGCTGCAGTCCTGATGCCGTGATGTGTGATGTCACAGGGGCAGCAAATCTGAATGCTGAGCACACAGAAGTTTCTTTAAATGCAAAAGCACTGTGAAAGGATTGTATTCCTAATCACACCTCCTGTCACAGTGCTGGCTTCCATTTGCCCTTAAATCCCAGTGTGGCAGCACTGCGTGTGTGTGCAAAAGCACATGCACGCCTGGCCTCTCCTTTTGAAGAAAGAATCTAACAAATCCTTCCAGACAGCATTAGAGAGCAGAGGAGACACTACCGGATCAAAACAGCCACCTGAAGTGACCCCTCTTCTGCTTCAGAGACGTTACATAAGCTTCATGCAGGAGTGGGAACCGACAGGAATGCGGCACGACAGAACGAGAAAGCTCTCGTGCCAACAGGTTCCTTTTAGCTGATTACAGGCAGGGACTTCTCCAACACACTCTGATGCAATGGGCCTGCCCTTTAAAAGCAACACTAATTATCAACTGGCCACCCTACTCCAAAGAAGTGGCACCACAAATGTAAGAAGGGACACATTTCACAGAGGAGTAAAGTACAGCCTCTCCTGTATATTAGACCTAAGAAGTTATGCCATAACAAAGTATAGCCCACTAGATGTCCAGACACATCAGAAGTATCCCTCATTCACAGTCATCGGGAAGCCCCCAGACAGAAAAAAAAATAAATACCTACAGCATGTTTAATCCTGCTTGACCCAGCTCCTTTGCCTAAGTACAGCAGTTAAGAAAGGTTGTCTGAGGGACTGCAATACATGCTTAAGTTCTGTGGCTGATTAAGCAAGCACATACTCCTGACTCAGGGAGTAAAAGAACCATCTACTTGGAAAAAACTGTATGCCAGAATCAAAATAAAATCTGAGGAAAAAAAAAAAAAATACCTTTTGAACTCATCTATATGAGTGAAGAGGCTGGACTAAGATTTACCAAGAGTTTTGGTTTATTCTTTTTTTTCCCTGAGTATCTCCACAGTCTTAATGGAAAGTGGCAAAGGGCATTCTGAAGATCTTAAATGCTCTTTATCCTGTAGCGACCCAAAATAGCATCTTGTGATGTACTTGTGAAATTCTAAAGAAGCCTCACAAAAGCCTAGAAGCCACAGGCAGTGGAAAATGGAGCACAGCAATGCAACTTATGATCACACAGACCACAGGAACATACATAAGAGGAGAAGAGAGGCAAATTCATTCTCTAAATGGTAGTGAACCGTAGCCTGGGAACTGTATGTTTCGGAGAACTTTAGAAGGGACTTCTAAAGAAGGGGCACAGACTTTCCCAGCACTGACCTGCCACCAGTAAATCACTGAGTTTGCTGGCTTTTTGCTACTAATAGTATTGCCCTGTTTGAGAGCCTCAACAGTTTTCATCAGTATCTGACTTTAATTGCAAGCTGCTCCCAGAAGATACTAGGGCACAGATGAAAGAGTGCTAAACACTTCTAAAGGCTTTAGCCAGGGATGTGTGCTGTGGGAAATTTAATTAACAGTTCGGCATCCAACACATGACCGCAGCCAACTCTGATACTGCAAGTCTTTAGTCCTTTAGAGAATGACCTATGAATATTCCAGAAGAGAGAATACATCTCCTCTTGCTTGTTCCTAGACAAGGTCACTAAGCAGAATACCACTGTGCTGCTTCTCCTCATTCTTCTTACATTAAAAGTTTTTCCTTTATTACATGAAGTGTTCTGTCCCCAAAGATGTTCCTCTGAGGACTGAAAGCAACTGTACCACTGCCCATCCAGCTGCAGCCATCCAGGCTCTATGATGTTAAATGAATACTTGATGTTATTCAGAGGGGCCCTGAAAGACGGTTTAGAACATCACCGTACTTCCAGAGATGTTCTAAAAGTTATTGCTGAATCAAGACTGCTTACAGAAATGGACCATGATGTACTTCTCAATCTTTTCAAGTGGATTTCACTAGAACCTGCTGACCTCTACTCTTTAAGAGGAAAGAGCAAAATACGCCAATAAAAAGAGGGGGAGGAGAGATTCTTTCTCGCTAAATCCTTTTTCTGCAAAAGCAGAACTGGTTCTTTGACTCTGCATTCAGGTAGTTCTGCTTTTGCTCAGTTCAAATGGGAAACCAATAGAAAAAGAGAGACAAACAATATGAACATCCTCTGTGGCTCCACAGAAGAGCCACCTAAATAAGCTCCTTCAAATATCCTTAGATGAACACCATGGATTTTGGCTCCTTTACAGCAAGATATAAAGGACAGTAGGTTGCTGAATATTTTGCTTTATCTCAGGAGAGCAAGCAGAGGGCTGTATGTCTGAGAAACGTGGAACAGAAGAAAGTTAGCTTGTCTTCTCCAACTGGCTTCCCCTGCCCCCTTTTCTTTCAACACTCCTGGACAGAACCACCATGACTCAACTACAGAAAACATGAACTTAATGCTCCCTGTTTCTCCAGGGTCACATGGCTACAGATCTTCTAGAGCCTTGGTGGAGTTTACAATTTCCAGTCTTGTATGGCGAGCAAGAGATGAAACAGAACAGATTTTTCTTCAAAAGAACTACTAATGTGAAATTACTTTCATCATATCAAATTTTAGCATCAAAAACTTCAACTGCATTGACATGCACAAATAGAAGTTGGAAGCTTCATTTCACTATCATCTTATTCAAACAGATGATGCTTTAGCCCATCACAGCCATTTCAAAGAACAAAGCGATCCCGTAAGAAGAGGCTGAAAAACTTGATGGACCTTGTGCTGCGCTCAGTTATCTATAAGCACGTCCATTTACATCAGCAGCAATAAAAGGTGTCAGAAAGGATAAATTTGGGCTATCACGGCTTACCAGCTGCATGTTGCACCTAGAAAAAATTCTAAAGTTTTGAAAAAGTTACTTGTATCTTTCAATATGGATAATTTTAGAATGTATGTGTTTGTACTTTCTGAAAAGCAGGCCAATATCAGGCATGTCCAGATGTATACACAAACCCACTAGGGTCTTTTGAAAAACCATAGGCATTGAGCAAATTATGCTCTAGTTATGTCAGTGTACATCCAAAATCAGTGGAGTTACGCAGGCTTTTCACTGAGCAGTCCCTGTCCTAGTTACTTTATCAACCCCATACAAAGCACAACTGACATCTTAGTGGTAACAAACTGAATGAGAACATGCCTATCACAGCTAGCATTTAACGCTACAGATACATGTGCATATGTGTTTTAGAGTTACTATTGTTTTCTTTTCCCCTCTAAAGAGAAGAGATTCCCCATCCCCCAGCCCTCTGCAGCCCTCTCCACCTCATTTCCATCTGGCTGACACTGCATTAATGCTAAACCTCCAGCTGGATCCCACAGTATTGTCTTGAACATTTTGTTCCAGCAGAGCTGAACTCTAGGAGACTCTCGGCGCTCAACACAAATCACAAGGCTTTATGTACATACAAGAGCAGCCTCTCAATAACAGCCTGTGCCCCTGGTACCGTGGCGGACAGGCTGGAAATAGGGCTGGTTCATGGAAGGAGGCCAGTTGTTGTGCTACGGGGGTTTTTGTTTTGGTTTTTAGACACTGCCTCTTTTCACACGAAGCAGACAAACAGGGGAGACTCCCTCTCTTTCC
>NW_010542734.1:127119-148211 GCF_000687285.1 Phaethon lepturus
GTAACTCTTCAAGCCTTTGCAGACTGGGGGTGGAGGGTGGGAGCCACCCTCACACAGTGTTACAGTAACACAGTATTTTTAAAGCAGGATTCACCGAAATAGGTAAGTGAACTGAAAGAGCCCACAGCACTCAAGGCACACTTCCACATATTTGCATTTTTCCCTCTCCTCCAGTGAAATACACAGCAGCCTGTGGCCACAACAGAAGCCAAAACAGAGGGCTAACTTGGAAAGGCTTGACCTCCACGCCTCCAGCCCAGGTCAGATGCGTACCAGTAAAGATCAACTGGACTCGGCTCCCGGTTAAATTACCAGAAAACATTTGTAACGGGCAGTACCTTTCATTTATGAGGGCAGGTAGTTTCTTCATTCCTCAAGCGTAATGCCTTGCAGTAGGAGTTAACAAGACTGGGCTGTTCTAATACTTTACCCTCATCAAACATGGCAAGAGGCCTCCCATGCTGGAAACTCCTATGACCCAGTTAAAAAGGACACTGACCCAATTCTGTTATGACAGGAATGAAGCCCTTCTAATTTTCTTGAACAAGAACAGTTTCAACTACGCAATTCAATTCCGTTAGAAGCAGCCCTCTCACAGAATAGAAATTGCAAAAATCCTTTTTAATTGCCATAGACTTACCCTTTTATAGCACCATTCACACCATTGTATCTTCAAGTGCTTTACAAATTAAGAAAGCACATTTAATATTGAATAATTGCCCATATTTAAATTCCCCTCTTGCTTTCAAAGGTACGAATTCCAACCTCAAACTGGAATGAGACCTTTCCTGTAACCATCTGCACTGTTACGAGTGGTACTTTCAAGGCAACATTACTCCTAGTAAGAAATGTACAAACTATTTCTCATTTACACTAAACTCCCTTTGTCACTTGAGTAGAAAGGTAATGGAAAAGTGCCGTGGAATGCATATAAGCATATTGGAAAGCATCTTTTGTACTTTCCAAAAGACACTTTTGGTGAAAGCTGTCTGACAAGACCTTTGCATAGGAGAATCAGGTGCTGAGTGACATACATATCGCACTGCAGGTACGAATACGACAACGTGGAAAGTCAGCCACAAATACAGAGAGGAAGTGCTAATCGCACTTGTGTTTAAAACAAGGGAACAAAGTATTTGCTTTATGAGAAATTTTTTTACTATTGTGGAAAGTTCTGATTTACACAAATCCTCAACCTGAAGCCTAGTGATGATGCAATTTTAAGATTAATTAGATACATAAAGACTTTTCAAGCCTATCCTTACAATACAAAGCAGAGAACGAGTTGCGGGGTTGCGGGGAGCACAAAGGAACAGGTTAAACAAAATTTCTTACTCCTTTAAACAGTCACCACCAGCTATGTAACATCTGGCTGTTTAGTACAGGTCACCTCACTGTGATCACACGACCCTTACAGGATCAGGGTTGCATCAGGGGTAAAAGAGCACACGGAGCCATGACAAACAACAAAAACCTCCCAAACCTTAAAGTGAAGAGAATTCAGTCAGCAACTTCTGCCTCTAGTGAAAATCAACCAGACTTTTCTCTTTTGTATGTAGCGCATTGCTTGCAATCTGCGAAAGGTATGTTCTGTACCCAAGAAAGAGGTTGTTTTGTTTCCCTCAAAATAATTAACAAAACATTTTAATTTTATTGCATCTTCCACCACTGAAACTAACTTTCCTTTCTCCAAACAATAATCTGAATATGGGGACACAACCGTAAATGAGCTACATAAAAAACTTTTTATAATTCACATACCACTGATACTAGGAAGGTAAAGAATATTCATTTAAAGCCACACAAATACACAACTTTATAAGAACACACGCACTTACAAAAGCTCCACAGCTGAAAATGTTAACACACACAAAACTTAGAAATCCCACGTGAAATCTTTAAGTATGCTTCTGTGAATAAAGGTACGTATCTGCTTAGAAGTCACATGAGTGGAGTAAAAATACCATTGTTTCTTTCAAAGATTTCTATGAGACAAATATGGTTTAAGGAAATCAAGAAACGTAAGACACAAGGTGCACAATGGATGGCCCTGCAGATGAGGCAATCACTGCACAGAGATGCTAGCTCGGAATGTTTCAGGGGATTAATTTGAAGACTGTACACTATCTGATTGTATGAAGCATTTCTAGTTTGCAGCTTCTGTGATTTAAGTTGAAAACAAAAGTGTTTCCATAACCAGACTGAACAACCCTCCAGTAGCCTTTATCATAAGCCTGGACTAAAGAACCTTGAGTGCACAGAAATCCTCTAGAAATCCTCCTTAGTTGAGTTTGAGATGAAAAACAGTTGCAAGAATGAGTCCCAGAAAAGGGACAGGGAGATGGGTAGCCATGCATGCCTGAGTATTTTCAGCTAGCATAGAAATCCACTCATGTAGGGGTTTCAAGATTTTTTGGAGGGGAAGAGTGAGCACCAAAATGTTTTACTAGTGTAATTAAACGCAATTATTTTATCACAGAACGCCCCTAAAATGTGTGAAAATCCAATACGTCCCTTGAACCATTCAACTGTGCATAGGACTTGCAGAAGAGACAGGGCTATATCACTCCAGAAATTTCTAACAAACTGGTAAGAACAGCGATGCTTACTCGGTTCTACACTAGTTTATGTTTCTTCATGTCACAAGTTCCATTTTAACTCATTATACCCACAATGTGTGCAGTGAATACAACGAGATTTTGGAAATGAGTGTTAACACCTTGGCCAAAAGGCACAAACTAGAAGACATCAGAATAGGAGGAAGCACAGTTGTTTATTCAGATCAGAGCTTTTGACAGCTTTCCATCTGACCTAAACTTGTCTTGCCAACACAGTAGACTAAAATCTAAGACTACTGGCTCTGAGCAGGGACAGAAGATGTTATCTGATAGACGTCATTATATGATTGACTCATATCACCTGAGAAGACCTACAAACTACAAGGCTGGAAATTTTATTATAAAGCACTTAGTACTCGCATACATCTGTCTTCAACCCACAACATGAAGTCCTATGACAACTCAATGCAAAAAGATGCTTCCCCCCCCTTTCTTTTCTTTAATAGACAGGACAACAGACAATGAAATACTGGCGGAGCTCAAAAGCAATATCTAGAAAACCTTAAGTTTCACTAATTCTTCACATGACATTTGGGAATACGTATATATGATAAAATAACCAGTGTTATTTGTAGTGGGCTGTATGGGCACTGGCACCACTACAAATCAGTGCCGTAGCTCAAACTAAGGTCATGGCCACATCCAGTCACTCGGAGCCACATTTCCATCCTCAGCACATTGTAGTTTGCAAGAAGAGCATACAAGGCAACCTTATGGCCATATTGTTTGGTTTCTGCCAAAGAAAATTCACCCTTAACAACACAGGTCTGTTATGGCCTCCTTTACAATGTTCCTGCCCTTCTTCCACTCTGTGTATAAGATGAAATGAGATAAGGATCTCATCCTTCTTCCCTCTGCAAACCGGAAACGCTCCCAGCTATGACCACTCTTTCAAAGCAGCACAGCAGCAAGGTGTATTGATTAAAAGAGGAAGTTTTCCGGGACATCACAAGAGTGACACGCTGGAGACAGTGCTTGCGCAACCTTCCCATGGGTGTCTGTGTTGTTGATTCCCCTGTCAAAGCTCAGTTGTCAGGATTCAAAATTAAAACTATAGCACAATGTTTCATCATTATTTCTCCCCTTCTCACTCAGCAATAAGAGCTGTATTGTAGGATCTCACCAAAAGGCCTACAGAAAAAAAAAATACATACTTAATTTGACAGGAGCCATCCTAGGCCCCAACCCCAAAATGCTACCAAAAGGACTGCATACTCAGAATAAATATATTTTTCTTTTAACACAATGCTGATTAGAGAATGAGAAAATGGGTTTGCCACTTCCGAGGAAGTCAACAACTTCTGAGGACAGGACCTTGTCTCTTCCATTAGCTAAATTCAGAACAACCGCAAGCCTGTAATGAGTTGCGTGTGAAGGCCAAGGTGAGGTAACATCTTAGCACCTTTCATACATATTCGTAAAGAAACAACAATACTCAGCATTAACACAATCCTGTATTTATGTAAAATGCTTCACAAAATCTCCTTAACACCCCTGTTGGGCAGGGAGGTAAACACTGTTAGTCCTGTTTCACAGAGAAGTGAAGTAACTTGCCCAAGGTCACCCAGTTAAATGGTGTCAAGAGCTGGGACCATAAAAAACTTCTCTTGACTCAATACTCTGCCCTACCCACTAAAGCAGTATTACCTCCCTGCACCTCTGGTAATAACAAGGGGAGGACAGCTCCTTCCCCACCACCCATGAACAAGTTATACCTAGCAAACACCAAGTAATTTCAGAGGAGGAATGAATGAACTCCTATGTAGTTAATTCCAGGAGCTGATCCAGTCCAGGCCTGCCCACGAACCGAAAGAAATTCTTTCACATACACATGCTCAGGGAGAAAAGGAGGGAGAAAAGGAGGGAGAAAAGGAGGGAGAAAAGGAGGGAGAAAAGGAGGGAGAAAAGGAGGGAGAAAAGGAGGGAGAAAAGGAGGGAGAAAAGGAGGGAAAGCACGGAGAAAAGGAGGAACAAAAGGAGGGACAAAAAGAGGGAGAAAAGGAGGGAGAAAAGGAGGGAGAAAAGGAGGGAGAAAAGGAGGGAGAAAAGGAGGGAGAAAAGGAGGGAGAAAGACAAAAGTAAAGTGCTACATACAGAGTAAAGCTTCATAATCTCTCAATAAGAGATAAAACAGATCGACTGCCCCAAGAACCGAGCTGCTTGAATAGGGATGCAATTTTTAAAGCACATAAATTTGTTGCTAACCTGGCCTACCCTGCAAAGCCTCCAAGGCATGCTTGTGGCTTTAAATATTTTCTTGTTGCTGCTTTGAAGGCAAGAACAGACATGATCTCTAAAGCATCCACTGATACGCAGTTGGGGGGGGAGGTGGTGAATACTGTAGCTAGCTGAGAACTGTCAGATTGTGTTTGCCATCAAGGAATGCCATTTCCCAATGCCTGAGTTTAACTCTGGAATGAGATGCACGCTGCTGCTGACCCCTCTGCTGACATTCTATAGACTCCCTTATCTCATCAGCCCCTGAGCATCCCATCCTCACTCCTCCGCGTTCATGTTCCCAAACTGTCAATCTCTCTGCAATGACTCACAAGGTTCTGAACCCACCATTCGCCTCTATGAGTCTTACTATTTTTTCATACATGTCCTTCTGGTTTAGATTGAGAGGCGTCTATTCTTCTTAAACGTTAAAAACAAAATTAAAAAGAATCACTAAAAGCAATATGCCCTCGGCATAACAGCCTCCCTGAGAGCACTGCACACTTCAAAGAAAAACACAAGAATCTAATTCTGCTCTCCAGTTAGAGTGCTGTAAATTAGGAAAAATTCTACTGAAGTCAATCAAGCCACAATCATTACAACAACCACTGTTGAGCAAAAGCAAAGCGGAGCCTGCCTGTGGGCAGATTTCAGGAGTGACAATGGATTAGAAAAATGTATTGCAAGGGTGTATTAAAGTTTAGGTCAGCTTTCCAGATTCTCTATGTACGCCCCTTGCAACCCACTTAAAACTAGAATTTTCATTACCTACACTATAATCCTCATCATTATATATGACAGTTGAGTTGTTTATGCATTTACTGGATTAGATATTCAGAAGCAGTGGTGCAACCACCACCTGTGCATTACTAACACAATTCTGAGGAAGGTGGAGTGGTTCAAGATGGATGCCAACCAAAATTCCAACACAGACTTCGTTTGTCATACCTACATGGCATGGATGTATCATCCATCATGGATGGCTTCAGTTCTTTACCTTCTGTCACCTCATAATTTGGATTATCCCATATTAAACCAAAGGCTCACTTAAGATGGCATTTTTAAAACTGGTAGAGTTCAGAAATCAGTAATGGAACTGTTTTAATGCTTTCTCATCCAACCCCACTGCACAGAGCAGGAGGAAAAGAATGGAATAAAGTAAGACAGATCTCCTCAAAACATTTATTTAGATGCTTGGATATTCCTTAAACTACTGAGTAACTTGACCAAAATGGAAAGAGTTAAAGAAAACCTAGCATGCTTATTTTTCAGAGAGCACAGAACCAAACACAAACATGCACATCCATACATTATTGGATTTGCTGGTTTAATCAGCAAGTACCAGTGACTCAATTAGCCTCTTAGCAGTGCCTAAATGCCACTAATTCAGCCCGCTGGCTGCTGCAGCATGCATATACAAGCTTGTCCCTTTAGATTTAGCAGTAACAGCACCGCTATTCTTCTCATGACAGCACTAGGGGCCCAGACAGTCTCCTTCTCTCTCTCTCTTTTTCTCTGTTCTGCCAACCACACAGAAAGAAAAGACCCCAGGGCTGACTGTGTGTGAGCGTTGAGTAGGAGGAAAAAGGAAGAGAGAGACACTATTTCTATTCATTTTACAGCTTCATCTATCAAAAGCCTTTCTAAAAAAAAAATGAAAAATGCATTCCCAGAAGCTCATGGTTTAGAGCAACAGCCTAATAAGGTGTTAAAGAAGAGCTACTGACCTAATCTTTACCAGCCACATCTACTACACAGAAGATTACAGAAGCTAGGGTTGAAGAAGTACTATTTGATTCTATCTAATTCACACTTCCACCATTGCTAGTCTGTTCCTTATACTGTTTGTTTTTAGGATAAAAGATAAAGCACCAACATGTAAACCATACTTTTAACGGAAACTTTCATACCTTTGGCAATCTCAAATAACAATACATGCTGCCAGTGAACAAACCAGCCAACCCCAAACTGCTTTTTCTTTGCACTCAACAGCACAGTCGTTCAGTTAATTTTTGTGACTCTCCCTTATATAATGACTAATTTTCAGGCAGACTGACTCCCTGGTGAGTTGTTGCACATCGTGCAGCCATAAAAGCACTAGTGACAGTCAAAGAAGGTGACAGGAACAGTAGGCTGGTGTTAGGGCAGAAGCCAAAAGGAGTTTTGGCAGCAACTAGGTATATGTCAAATTAAAGTGGCCAAGCAACTACGGCTTCAAAAGTATTGACTCAGTATGAACAAAATGTGCTGTCAAAACACAACATGTCAGAACCGAGCCCATCAGATCTATTTTACTTGATGACTATACATAGAATTACAGGTCAGGAGAAACACAGGAGATCCCAGAGGAGGAAAAAAACCTTTGCTAATTAACTCGCAGTGTGGAAAGCAGGGTATTCTTACCCAGAACCCAGAGCAGAAGACACATGAGCTCTTCTCTCTCTCTTCCTCATAATTCTTCCCATCACTTAGAAATGAGGGGTCATTAATAAATGGTCAAAGGTGGATTCACGTTAGGTTTGAGAGCCACGACATTTGCAGGAGAGGCATTATTGCTTTAATCCCTCCCAGAAGCTTCCCAGCTGACAATCACTTGGCATCCAAAGGCTAGGTAAGAATTTGGCAACCACACAGGATTTCTACAACAATATTTGCAACATAAAATGAAACAAACAAACAAAAACGAATACCCCTTTCCAGCACTAGACAGTAAACAGGCCGTGCACTCCCACTCCCCTTTCCTCATTAATATTCAACTGTTTAAAATAAAGATATACCAAAAAAATACCAGGGAATCCAGGGAATTCATTAAGTCTTCAGTACTTCAGTTCACCAGTCACCGATTTCCAATCAGTTGAAACTGGAAAAGTCATTGCTACAGCTGCAGCCCAGGTCAGAGGAAAGACTAGTGTCACACTCACAGAGCTGCCAGGTTCAGGATGAATGCAGGGTGGCTTTGGAATTGTAAGGGGCTAAGGGGAATGCAGTATCTTAATCAAGGAAAACCAACCAACCTGTCCCCAACAAACAAGGACATATACTCAGCTAGCATAAATCAGTGTTTCTTAGTAGAAGCCACTAGATCCACACAATGTGAAAACCGTAAATAGCATGGCAAAAAAAATGACCAAGTTTCCTATTCCTGTATGCATACTTGGATTTGATACCTCATTTTGAGAGATGATCAGTGTACAAATTTCACATGTCCTTCACGCCTACCACCCAAAACCAATCACAAATACCTAGCTATCATCTCAATACAAATAGCTACTGCCAAGACTATTCCAGAAGCAGCACTAGCACAGCTCATAGTACAGAACTTCCCCCCCTGCACAAAAGCCCCCATCGTCTTTCCTGCACAAAGTGAGAGGAAATTGTTGCCACTTAGGGGAACTCCATGGGAAGAGTGTGCAGAGACAATATCCTGCTTGGTGGATCCTAGGAGCAAAGCACAGCTTCTAAAAATGGTCACAGATTTGCATGGCAACTCTCCCTGTGTCCCTGCGTCCACTGACCATATCCCTGCTCCTTTCACCGTCTGATAAATCCCTTTATACACTCATAAAGCCAGCTACACCCCATCTAGCAGAAACTGCTGCTCCTCTTGCAACTTTGGCTTCTCAAAAACAGTTGAACAAGCCAAGCAGATCTTTGTAGGTTAGGGTGGGGTTTTTTTGTTTGAGGGTTGGGGTTTTGTTTGTAATAATCAGAGCTCAAC
The DNA here is from genome assembly GCF_000687285.1 of Phaethon lepturus. Classification (NCBI taxonomy): domain Eukaryota; kingdom Metazoa; phylum Chordata; class Aves; order Phaethontiformes; family Phaethontidae; genus Phaethon; species Phaethon lepturus. The sequence goes on from NW_010542734.1 coordinate 135,673, forward strand.
CACCCAGGGTATAGATAAACTTCAATGTGAAGATACCTTCTTTTTTGAAGGTACCACGGAAATTATAAATTGTGTCCTGATATTCGGTAAAAGCCACATTTCCCTAAATACTGTAGTGAGCAGGCCAGGCAGAAGTTCTACCCAAATGAAGAGCGATCACAATCGGATAAAATGAAACTGTTCAAAAACGTTATCTTGAGTAGGTGATGTTACTGCAGCTTATGGACATTTTGTCTTCCCTTGTCAGAAAAGCTGGCTTGTTAATTTATGGGCAGAGTGGGAAAAGCAGAGGGATACAGACAGACACAGAATACTTAAAACAGGACTCAGAATGGAGACAAAGCTCCCCTTTCACCTCCTGCTGCTATTTACCATCTGGGATCCTGAAAAGGGGGTGATGGGTAGTTTTGTGATACATTTGGCAAGGGGCAGGACATTTAGGATTTTCTATGTGTAACGAGGTCATGTGTCAGCGCCTTCGCAGCACATGGGAACACTATCCAAAAGAAGGTTCAACAAAGGGGTTGCCCTGGCTGAACTGGAAAGAAATTCAACTTAAAAATATCCCGGCACCAATGCAGGATGTTAGTAAGATTAACAATAATAATAAATTTTAAGAAAGTGCCTCCAGAACCTACCTTGGAAAAGCACAGAAAACATGAAGGAATGAACACATACAATTGAAAGGTGGATGTTATTTATTATTACATTTTTGGAAGTGGTATAATATTTAAAACTAAAATGAAAATTCTGAATCACAGCATTTACACTTCTATTTGGAAAACAAACAGGTCAGTTAACTCCATGTTTTTTGTTAACTTTTGCTTTTTTCATCCCCTTACATTGCAATTAGGAAGCAAGACCTCAACAGGAGTATATAAAATGTACTGCAACCCTATGGAAAGGGAGAAGTATTTTGTATTACAGTATTCTTTGACATTTCCACTAATATTGGGGGTTGCAGTGGTGGAGATACACTTAGGATTTCAGTCCTTGCTGTAAGAAGCGTAGGGTTTTTTTTTTTTTCTTTTTAACACAGCTTTGTTTCACAAAAGCAATTTACAAAAAGCAGTTTTATGAAATGAGGTTTAGAAAGGTTTCTTCTGTTTTCATAAAAAGAACTGTTAATAAGGTGAATTTCCCATCATACGGTGCTACAGTAAATCTTTAAACAGGATCCTTTAATCAAAGGACCTGAAGGAAACATGAGCATCCTAGGCTTTTGCCCAGACTGGATGTCTGCTGACTAAAGTTATTCTAACAACACTGTAACTGCAGACTGTAATTCGTGTGTTAAATTATTAAAAATCTATATTCTACAAGATGCAAGATGTGAGAACTAGCCACTAGAACTAATGCAGTACTTTCTTATCCATGTGTCTTAAACTCACGGTTGGTAGAAACCCTACTTTCAAGTCTAAAAGTTTTAAACTGAGGATGTCACTACTACACCATCAACTATACAGTGAAGTTAAAGGCAGTTTGTGTGTTGTGGAAGACAAATGAGCAAAATTTCTAACTGTACTGACGGAAAATGAAAGTTATGTCAGATCCTAAAGAACCGATCCTTTAAAACAATCACTGGGTATACCTCTAAATCTGTGGTGCAGTGGACTTAAGTGAAAATGTTGTTCCTCCTCAGCCTTTTCTCCACGCATGTTGTACTGGGGTTGCGCAGCAAAGTTTTGGCAGTGGGGGGGCTAAAGGGGTGGTTTCTGTGAGAAGGCACTAAAAGCTTCTACTATGTCCAATGGACCTGGCCAACACTGGCTCCAAGATGGACCCACCGCTGGCAAAGACCACGCCAATCAGCGATGGTGGTAGCTCCTCTAGGATAACATATTTAAGAAGGGGGAATAAAATGGCACAGCGATTGCAGCTGGAGAGAGGAGTGAGAAGAATATGGGAGAGACACAACTCTGAAGACACCCAGGTCAGTGAAGAAGGAGGGGCAGGAGGTGCTCCAGGCACTAGAGCAGAGATTCCCCTGCAGCCAGGGGAAGACCTGGGAGGCAGGCTGTCCCCCTGCAGTCCGTGGAGCTCCACACTGCAGCAGATCTCCACCTGCAGCCTGGGGAGGACCCCACGCCAGAGCAGAGGGATGCCCAAAAGAGGTTGTGACCCTGTGGGAGGCCTGCACTAGAGCAGGCTCCTGGCAGGCCCTGTGGACCCATGGAGAGAAGAGCCCAGGCTGGAGCAAGTTTGGTGGCAGGACTTGTGACTCCATGGGGGACCCAGGCTGGAGCAGCCTGTTCCTGAAGGACTGCACCCTGCAGAAGGGAGCCAGGCTGGAGCAGTTCATGAAGAACTGCAGCCCATGGGAAGGGCCCATGTTGGAGAAGTTCATGGAGGACTGTCTCCTGTGGGAGGGACCCCATGCTGGAACAGGGGAAGAGTGTGAGGAGTCCTTCCCCTGAGGAGGAAGAAGCAGCAGAGACTTGTGACGAACTGACCACAACCCCCACTGCCCGTCCTCCCGTGCCACTCAGGGGGAAGGAAGTAGAGAAAATTGGGAGTAAAGTTGAGCCCAGGAGGAAGGAAGGGGTAGGGGGAAGGTGCCTTAAGATTTGGGTTTATTTCTCATTATCCTACTCTGATTTGATTGGTAATAAATTAAATTAATTTTCCCCAAGTTGAGTCTGTTTCGCCCATGATGGTAATTGCTGAATGATCTCGCCTTGTCCTTATTTCAACCCACGAGCCTTTCGTTATATTTTCTCTCCCCTGTCCAGCTGAGAAGGGGAGTGATAGGTCAGCTTTGGCGGGCACTTGGCATCCAGTCAGGGTCAATCCACCACACATGTATGTGCACTGATCCAAAACTGTAGCCAACAAGCAGTAAAAGGAATCACCATCAGCATATTGCTATGAGTCACACACAGATGGACACTCTCAGTTCATCACAGAAAGGCTCTTCAATGAGTTCACGATGGCTCAGTCCTACAGCAACGGAGTCAGTCTGCAATAAGCACCCTTCTACCATGAAAGCCATACTATTTATCATCCTAGGAAACTATTAGTGAAGCTATATAGCACCAGATGTACTCCTGAGTGTTCATTTAGGCAAACCCTGCTCAGCATCCTGCCACCCAACACTCTTCTTCCCTGACTTCCTGAGTATTTCTATTGTGTCATCTTCAAATTACAGAAATGAGCAGTGGTTGACCGTAATGAGAATGGGGTCCTTTAATGAGCCATGGGATCACTGACTGCACACTACAGTTGCTCCGAGGAGCAAACTTCGCTTCCCCTTAATAATGGCATATTTGCGTATGTAACATCAGCATACAATGTAAGCAGACTACCCAAACTCTTAAACCCCTTCACTTACCACCTGACTACTGCCTAGAGATACTTTTAACTACAAGAGGCAGCAGTTGTTTCTGTGAACTTGTATGTAAAGTGCAACATTTAAAATAATGCAGCTGGGTAATCAGGGGAAGATCTTTGAACCAAACCAGCAGCTTCCAAACCAAATGCTGCATTATAGCATAGTGCTTCATGGCTAAATACCCTACAGACCTTTCATGAGTTATAACTTCTACTTGTTCATGTGCATTTATAGTGGCATCCTGGTATCTGGCAACTTCAGGAGAGGTGGGGAGTGAGGAAGAGAGAAATGCCTACAGGCCAAGTGCATGCAAGTTAGCCAGGCTCTTCTCTAGAGCCAGTATGCTTGAATGAAAACAGATTATAAACTTTGCTTTGCAATTCATATCTGCCTTTGATATATCTGGTATCATAGGGATAAATACTACTTGTGGGCGAAAATGGGTATCAAAACAGCAGAACTGCACCCAGTTATACTAAAAATCACAATATGCTGGGAATCCTAGTCAGCTAGACCATCTGCTGTGCTGAGCCAGAGGAAAGGAGGGTCACATACTCCTATCTGTCCTGGGATACATTCCAATATGATTTGGGGTTATTAAGGGAGCAATTTATAGAAGTTAACCTTGTTTCCTTTGTCTCCTACTTTTTTTTGCCTTAATTCTACCATTCCCAGAGATTGTCACATTGGGGGCAGGGAGAGGGGGGAATTAAGGAGAGAAAGGGAGGAAAAGAAGAACAAATCTAGCTGCAGTCTAGATGTTTTAAATCAGGTGGTCCTGCGTCAGACTATGGAGAGATCCATTTGAACTCAAAGTATTTTTCTTGTGATTTCCCAATCTCAAACACATACTGGGCCTTTTGAACAAAGTATTTTTCTCAGAAATAGTCCTCTCGCTTTGGTTATCAGTTCAAGAATACAAAACAACCATCAATATAAAACTGAGAAGTAATAAAATATGAAGCTACAGCAAACAATAATCTGTCTTACAGTCTTGATGTATATATGTCAGATGAGCAGTAATACAGTAATGGGTGATACCACATCATTCCATAGCACATTTTCCCACCCTTAATGTTTTAAGAAACCAACCACAGGGCCGCAAGACAGCACCATCCTGATACATAAATCAGAAGACAGGGATGGCCTTCTGAGTATTACAGAATGAAATGGTGCTCAGATATTCCAAATGAGAAGATTTGAAATAAAAACATACCACATTTTGCACCAGCACAAAAGCATTCTTGTTTGTATTAATATTGAGTTATTTGCATCACTGCAATCCCACTGACATTTTGCAGTGGTGTAGAAAAGCAACTTGTCCAGACAGAATGTGAAATAAAAGCAACCATTTAATGTAATGCATAACAACCATATTAGGCAGTTACACAGACACTACTATATTGGTGTCATCTAGCTACGAAGAACAACAAATAAACGGCCTTTCACTCCAAATTTTAAGTACAAAAATCCTTAAATTTGATTATTTTTTTTAATGTATTGTTCTACTCTGACATAATAAACATAGTTTTTCTTCATCCCCACAGCTTTGAAAAGAGCTTTATAAATAGAGGGGCACACACAGAAGCAGTACAAAGGTCAAATGCACTGGGCAATATTCAGTCTTTGAAAATGTTACCAAAAAAAAAAAATCTCCACAGTTTTGACAGTTCTGTGGGAAAAAAAAACCTTAGCAAATTTGCAACAAAACTGTTAAGTAATTAAGGCAAGACACTTCACACATGAACTTAAACTGCTAATTAAATCCCCCCTGCTTAATTGACTAGATTTGCATATCATTCAGTGAGGAATGGGAATGGCTTGGGCATTGCACAAGCGCTTCCTTGTGCGGAAGGCAGCTAAGTAAAATAAGCTAAGGGTAATAAGGAACAGCAATGACAGCTTCTGAATGAAACAGAAATTTTCAACTGAGATTTTCAACATTTTTTTTGCTAAGAACATTAGAATGCAACTGATTCCAATCAGTTACTATTCCAATAGTGATACTCAGAACTACAGCAAATGTTTTATATCCATGCTAACTATTCCCCTACATTAACTTGTGGTCAGCACTGTCTGCTCACCCATTACTCTCAAAAATGGGTTTATGTCCAAGAGAATCCATTTCTGCTTAAGAAAATAAATGCCTTCATTTCAGTAACTGTAGGATAAAAAGTATCAATGTCTCCCGTTCTTCTGCCACTCAACTTAGCGGGAATTTAAAGAAAGGTTTGAGAAAACTTTCAGACCTGGAGCAGGAAAAAAACCCCTTTGACTCTAAGATCAACTAGAGTCAAGGAAAACATGCAATTATCTGCCAGCTACATTGTGATAATAACCCAAAGTGTGCAGGATGAAACTAGTCTGTCAGAAGCCCTGCTCCAAGGATGTCAGATTATGATTTTTTTATTGAAGTGGGTAAGAATTCAGAGTCAATAACACAACCTCCCCACAACATAAAATGGACTCATTGTTTCAGTCTGGTTAACAGACACTACAGTAAAAGTTAATACCTGCTCCCATTTGGAAGGTTACCACTGTAGAAGTGATGCTAACACATTTCCCTTTTTTAGAAGATGAAATTCTACAGCATTTGAAAATGTTATGCAAGAAAATGAGTTCAGCATACAAACCAGAAATCTGAGAGGCCTGCAGTAGAGCACTTCCTCCTATCTCCAAATGTTGTACTTGTGTGACAGAAATATTTCCACGGTTGAGAAGTGTTATTATTATTACATTATCAACTTCTATCATTTCTGATCTTCTAAATTAGAAACATAAAAACAATACAAAAGACATTTACCTTATTTATCTGGAGTCAAAAGGATTTCATACACAGCCAGTGATAAAAACATCAGAACACTTCTGATGCCTAGAGTTGCACCATTACTAAGATAGGATTATGTGAGAACATCATCAAGTTTACTACTTGTAAAATATCCTGGGGGAAAAAGGTCAGTTCTATGAGTTGTTCCTTTCAATAACCTGCTTTTTCAAGTGAAACTTCTTATGCCAATAACCAAAGAACAAAATTTTTAATTTAATAGCAGCCCCCATTTATTCCAGAAATTGAAACAATCACATCTTATAATACCTACAAACTTAAAAACAGCAACAGGAATGACCACGGGGTCAGCCTCATATTGTTTGTGCTAAGAACACAGACGATGCCGATACCACTTGCACGGAATCATCAACTTCAACAGAGACACTGCAGCCTTAAGCCCATATAATGCTCTGCATCAGTATTTGTTTTCACAAATAAGATTGAGTGATAAAATGGTAAGAGCTGAGGGAGAGTTGCAGCTGCACTATACATTAAATGAGATTTAACACAGATCACTATTATGGTATTTTCAATAAGACAGATACAATCAAGGGTTTGCTTTTTTTGGTTGGTTAGTTTTTCACCTTTTTTTTTAATTGATCTCCTGCTGACCTGACCAGGAAGGGGAATGAGGACTGCAGACAACGGAGTAAAGTATAGTTGCTCTCCATGCTTTTTGAGTGTTACGGAAACTTTCCCGTCTGATTCTTGATGAACAATCACTGATGCAAACAAAAAAAAAGGAAAATTTTCAACACTGGACTCCTCATTTGTTGCACAGATTTTACTGCTCCCAGCTGAAGCAACATCATGTTAAGATCAGAAAAGCTACTTCTTTCTTTTGCTAGATCACTTATTAGGCAAGCAGGAGAAACTTAACTGCAATCAAACTACACACAGCTAATACTGATGTGAGCAACTAAAGAATCAGGGCAATTTTTACATTCAAATCTCAGAAAGAAGAGAGTAGATCGTAACAACATATCTCACTGAGCTCATGGCTCTGTTGTGGAAGTGGGTATTACATCAGCTGATAGCACACCCCATTCACAGATATTGATAAGGAGTTTTTTGTGTTTTTTTTACCTTGGCTTGTGGCTTTAAAAAAAAAATTCCATCCTTTATCTCATTTTTAAAAGGTTCTGTAAGTCTCTGAAACATTAATATTCTCCCTAACAAAGCCAGCAGCTGCTCTGCCAGTCTGTGACATGGATGGTTTTGTTAAAAGGTTTTCATGTGGGCTTTTTTTTTTTTTTCTTTCAGTTCAGTGTGCTTTGCATATGAAACAGGACATTTCCCCACCCTCCACCCCCATTCCCTCCTAATCCAGAAGGGACCTTACTTCCTCCCTCTCAAACAAGCAGCTCATTCAGCAAAAGGGAAATCCCAAGATGCACTCGGGCAAGAAGCCTACAGAAAGAGCTTGGAAAAAAAAACCAAAACAAACCAACAAACAAAAAAAAACAAAAGCACCCCACCTACCCCCCCCCCCCCCCCCCCCCCCCCAAAAAAAAAAAGAGCTACCAGTGTGTCCAAAACAGCAGGAAGAGGAGCAACTCAGCTGGTAATTATGAATTTACTTCTGCAAGCTACTACTTTAGGACATGGATCTGCCATGTCAGTCATTTAAAAAGTTTTTCCAGGGTACCGATTCAGTTTTGGCCCTACAGTAATATAGCCCACAGAACTGCAATTCTCCCCTGCCAAAACAGAAATTACAGAAAGCCAGTTTGGAGACTCTTTTACATGGTTACTGAGGTCGTGGTGATTTAGTGGGGTGAATTTGGAGCAAATCAATTGTTGCTTTGCAATTATAATCTAAAGCAAAATTGGGTTGTATTTTTAACATGAAAACAAAAATCAAGGAACCTTTTCTTAGCTAAGAAATTTGTTTGAAACAGGATCTGTGTGTCTCCATATTGCTCTTCCCTGAGACCTAATGCTCACTTTGTGACATCCAAACTGTCTACAGCAATTAATTCTGATGTCACAGGGAATTATGATTTTGACTGAGGAAGTAAAAAAGTTCAAAAGGGAGGGAGCTCTAATTAAAGAGTTTTTTTCAAGAAAAAAAAGAAACAAAAAATACAGCAACTTCAGTGTAAGGGTTTTCACATCTGTCAAGATGGGATCCAGCTGCTCTTTAAGAGAGAACATGAATGAATATCCCTCTTAGAATCAAAAAAGTATATGTTTAGTGTGAATCTACCGAAATCAATTCAAGTTATAGTAAGAGAAAACTGCACCAATAAATTAGTCCTGCTAACAAGGGCAAATCTGATAATTTTTTAGAAACCTAAATAATAGATTGGCATGTAAACTTGTAAGAGAATTTAAATGTAGAAAAAAATTTCTGAAAAGATAACCTCTGCTGAAATCCCAAGAACTACTCAAATTTTCACTTGTAAAATCCCAGCAAAATTTGATCCTCAAACTATAACCAGTGAGGAAAAACTGGCTACATTCAGAAGCTATGACAAGTGATCTCCACTCTGATACATTTTGATAAACTTGGACCAAGTCAATTGACTTCACTGGAGTCAAACCACAGAGCAAAATGTTACCTCAACAACCTTCCCTGAATTAAATCAAGGCATTAGGTCCATCTATGACTATACTTCAGGGTCTTTTTCAAAGAAGGTATTATTTCTTCTATTTACTTGAATCAGTTCCTGGCATGGTTTGCATGACAGCACAACTATACTGATGTCAGGTGGATTATTCTTACTGTATACCACGCAAAATAAACTTATTGAAGACCATCATGGTCTAGACCACAGAGTCTAGATTATCACTTTTCTAGTCTAAATTATCACTTTTCTACAATGGTGAAAGTTAAACCTCATCTACAAAGACATAAATATAACTCTACACACTAAAGCTATTCAGTAATGTAACACAAGCTACGGTTGTTTACACAATACTCAGCAACGATACCAGGGGAAGATATTCCTGCCGTTAACTTCCCCACATACTGTCCCCCCGTTTGTGTTAGTATAGCTTCTCCTATGGCTACACTTGAACTGATGAAGCTCTACAAACTAAACCAAAATCAAGTAAAACAAAGAGAACATTGCAATTCTTTTGCAGCAATTTCTGTCTCCGACTCATTTTGGTTTTTAAAGAGTGGATTGTCCTCTGGTTCATAGAATTAGAAGCTGCTGTCAGAAAAAAAAACAAAGTCAGTTGTGCACCACAGCATGGAAGCTACAGGTAGGGCAATAATCTATAGGCTGCTATTACTAGTAATCTGCTCGAAATGCGAAACCACAGCTCACACTCGAGCTCCTTCCTACTCTTCCAGTGTAGTATGCATGTGTCGCATAACTGGGGAAAAAAAGATACGTAACATTTTTCATCCTGAGCACTGAACTGCTAAACCCAAAATAAAGGGAAGCATGACGATCTGTACAAATGCAAATGTCCCAAATGCCAAGACTAACATTTCTAAAACCTAATTCAACTCTTTCATTTCTTAGCTGCAGGCCGTTTACTGCCACTCCTTTTTTCCACCCAAACAAAAGACGAAAGGGATGACTCAAAGCAACTTGAATTTCAAGCTAAAGCCACAAAGCACTGAATGCCTGATCTTTAATATTAAACAGGTGTGCAGATGATATTCATTCAAGCCTCATCACAGCTATTTTAATTGTTAAAAAAATCTGCAAAAATACCAACTTTACTTAAAAGACACATGAGTAAGTTAAACAATGCTATAAATAATGATGAAAGTCATATGGTAAATACAAGCAAATAGTAGTTACAGCACTGCCAACTCTCTGTACCCCCTTCCCCCCCCAAGTCACTAATTTTTCTTTTCTTTATATTCACACAATTTTATATTTAATAATTGAAAATCTAAAACGTAGAATCTAAAATTATGTAATAATAAAAATATAATTAAATTTTTTCCTTCAGAATTTAGTAATATTACACACACACTTTGCTCTAGAATCAACAGGGCTAAAGAAGGACCAATGAATGCATTACAAAAAAAGTTTTTCACATAAATGTTTCCAGAAATTAAGTTTTTTTAGAAAAGGAATTCCTAATTTGCTACACTGTGAGGGCCATGGCCTTTGAACAGTAGTTCTGCGTATCCACTGAGTAGTATAATAGAGCACTTTACACCACTTCATCACTTACGTCACTATCTACTGCTGAATATGGTCCAAAGATTATTTGGCTTCACCAGTTTTGCAAAAAACTACACTGTTGTAGCAAGAAAAGAAAAAGGCAAAAAGCCACACAAAACTAAACCTTTGGATATATTAGTGCACGGACTTATTGTATGGCATGTTTCTTATTAGTGAATGAATGGGAACAAAGAAAAACCAATAATGGACCTAATGCTGCAGCCTGTACTCTTTTGAATCTGACTTCTCATAGCAGCTCTTCACCACTCTAAATACACTTTTTTCAAAGGAACAACTCTAAATCATACCAGCATGGGTGAGATAATTCACACACACTGAATAAACTGAAACTGCTAGTAGGGAGTTAAGAATGGCGAATTTTTTTTTTTTTTTCCTTGCATGACACTCCATTACCTTTCAAATCAGATTAGTTTTTCAACTATGGAATGATGGTATTTTAGAAAAGCATGTTTAACATACAATTTCATGAGAATTTCTTACTAACAAAGGTGTAAATCTGAAATCCATTACATCAACGAAGGTTACTGAAATCAGACCACATTGTAGCCTTAATATTGTCCATTTTCTGCCTTTCTAGCTCATTACTCTGTATAAAAGCTATAAAACTTATTTTATTGCTATCAATATGTAAACCTGAACAATCTTGAGAGTTTTTTGTTTCATTTTTTTTAAGATACTTGTAAAAAAAAGAAACAGGACCTAGAAAAATTTAATACTTACAGAGGGCTGTTTTAATTATTTAAAGTAATTCACTGCTTCTAACTGGTACTACTACAATCTGTTTCAGTAAGCAGCAGCATCCCCACGCAACCTGTATTTTTTTAATACTCGGCAGAATTAATTTTCTTAGATAGATCCTGAAAACAGCACTTCCAAGCATTATGTATGCAGTCCAAGATATGCAGCACTCCAGTACTACATAACAATAGAAAGAAAATTACTATCATGATCCCATTTCTGCCATCTGAACTGCATGGACAGCTCTTCAGATCTGCGCAGCTCCCCTGCTGAATGATAAGGGTTGTGTGCATAGGTCAGCTGCCAGATTTCAGGCTGCAGGATACAGTCAAGACAGCCTCATGCAGAAGTTCACATCTAAGCCAGAAGTTATTTTGGCCTCTTCAAGTTCAATAAATGCACTTGACTGCTGTAGTTTTCTTCTCCTGCATTAAGTGACACAAACCAGCTTAATTTTGCTGAAAAGCAGCAGGAAAGTTTTTACTAAATGGTCAAACATTACCAAGAGAGCATTAGAGAAATAATTTAGACTCTCTTCACTGACAGAATTGGGAAGCCTCACCATCATTATCTTCTGTTTAACAAAAGCAACAACTTCTTACAAAAGGAGAGAATCTAAAGATTGAAAGAAAACAGGCGGTATTATTCCCAATTTTAATAGTACCACTGGCACATAACACTAATGCAGATATGCATTAAAAATTCTGCAGACACCTCCCCAGTAGAGTGTTCAACTGGAGTGCCTGGATGATTCTACTTGGGCATGAAGAATCACAGCCTGTAACACAGGTAATGTAGGAAGCGGAGGGGGCAGGAGATTTCATAAAAATGCAGGATATGACAGTGGAAAGATATGAAATGTTTTTTCTTCCCACCTTAACAGATGTTGTCCAATTAAGGATGCAAATAAATCACCCTCTGCATTTCGAGTCAGAAAACACATAAAAGCTTTCTAAATACATTTCAGTTTAAACTTGCATAATTCTCCCAGTGGAGAAATCATCCTCCACTTATGTAATCCTTAGAAAGAGACATTATTACATACAATTCTGTGCCACTAAGAAACAAGGAAGACACATCTCTAGAAAAGAGGTGCACCCACACACAATTAATTATATGGGTGTGGAAGGAACAGAGAGGGAAAGCTGCAACAGGGATGCTAAGACCAGAGTCTGCTGTTTCCACAGAGACTGATCTGTAACCAAGCTCAAGGGGCTGCTCCCCTTTCACCAGCCAGAACTGTCTGTTATATTTAACCCAGACTTCCTAACACTTGATATCCTGTCTGCTATTTCAATGCCCTTACTCAATGTTTCAGACAGACATTACACAAACTGGCTGGTGAAAAGGGTTGAGAAACCAAGAAGCAATCCCAGTCAATGACCTTATTCTACAAAATTATACCACTGACTGAACAGAGAATGAAGAACAAAGCGCAGGGGTACATGTCCTCTGAATATATCACTGACATCTTCCATAGGGAAAG
>NW_010542734.1:148242-155019 GCF_000687285.1 Phaethon lepturus
TATTTAGTTCATGGTGCTGCTGTCTTTTAATTCTTAAAGCCTAAGAAATTCTCCTGCTTCCAGTGCAACTGATTCTCATACCAAAACAGAAACAACTTCAATTTAAAAACAAAAAAACCCCAAACAAACAAACCAGAAAACCAAACATAAAAGTCACATTTTCTACAAAGCATGTGCAAAGGTAACTGTACATAAATCAATAAACAAAGCCAGAAACCAAGTTATTGATTAGCTCCTTTGCTGTTTATCTCCAGACCAATTTTATGTGATAGCAACCAAACCATAGATGGAGCCAATGATAAGAGTTCCACACATGGGAATTCCCATTGGCTTCCAGAAGAGCTCCGTCCATGAAACACTGGCAGGATCAGAGCTTGAATTTGTATCAGTGTTTTTGTTACCTCATCCAACCAAAAGTTAAAGCAAAATAATTAGCTCAGTGCAGAGGGGCCAATCTCTATCAGCCAAGCAGGCTTACCCAATACCAACAAAACAGGCACATTCACAGAATTGCACCTGATACAATTTCGAGGCCAAGTTTATGGTCCTTGAATTTGCATCAGAAAAAAAGACTGGCCCTTATCCCAGTTTTAGATACATTTCCTCAACAGTAAAAAATTAAAAAAAAAATATCGACAAATCCTAAATATAGGAACAAAAAAATCCCACCATGTTGGATATCTACCGCAACTTTAAAACCCAACCTTGCATGTAATGACCAGCAGACAAAATCCTTGCAGTCTGAAGCCAGCTCCCAGTTGCAGGAACTATTGCCCCACTCAGTAAGATCTGTCAGGATCAGAGCACCATCAAACACCTATGAAACCAAAACCTCGTTAATGAGCAAAGGAAAATACTGCAGTAGCAGAACTACAGGTTCTGCTCTCAGCTTTGGCACAGTCCTGTAAATGCCAAGTTAAGGCCACAAACTTAGTAAAGCTACTTTGTCTCAACGCTGGTATATTCTGGTTTGGAACCTGTCCCTCTATTCTGTGACGGCAAGTACTGCCAGTCAACACACAGGAAGAAGTCTGATACACATACAAGTCTGCTGTGGTTTGTGGGTGAACTTGTTCCAATTACTCTGCTGGCTGATCGCTTGAGTGAGAACTGCAGAACTAGCCCCAAAGCCCCAAACCTTCAAATTAACCTTGTATGTTCCAGAAGATAAGGGAACGGGTGATTTTAGTAATAAGCTGAGTTTGAATCTCTACGCTGACAATGAAATGTAAAAGACATTCAAGACTGCACAAAGTGTAAATGAGGAATGTAAGGGACCAGAGCACATCTTTTCAGAGCAAACTTGCTTCCTGTAATTATTTTCCAGGAACACATACTGACTGTATTAGAGACTGAGAGAGTGGAATAGCATTAAAAAAAGTGGTGCAGATTTATTAGTGTATATTACCCAGATTCAGAAAATACACAAACGAATTAGATGTTATCTAATAAAATACATCATTAACACACATACTACAACTGACAAATTTAAAACAAAAACACACTATAATGCTACATTTTAAAGTAATGCTTGCTGTATGTGAAGATCAATTGGAATTAAGTGCTCTATGGCCACTCAGCTAAAATAGATTAGCCTAGTAATTGACAGTATTCTATCAATAGATTCTCTACAACCAATCCAAGTTACTTTTGTCCAAGCTCTAATTTCTTTCCAAGAACCCCGTTGGATTTAGCGTTAACTGTTCCATGACAGTTCCCTCTAAATAAGAGCTACAGTGTCAAGTTCAAAGTTCGCTTTAAAAAAACATAAACAAAATGCAAGAATTAAAAAATTTTCTGTGTCTAAGTTCTGTACACATTGAGATACAAGTCTTTGTATGATGGCAAAGCAGTCTGGCCAGCTAAGCCAGCAATGTGAGTCCCAATCATCAGTTATCACCAGTAACAGCCAGCCAGCCCACTCCTTACTCTAGTCAGTACCATTCAAACCCCTTAACTTTGGCAAAACAACTTTGCTAATAGATAAAAATAACATGAATTTTCAATAGGAATGTACAATGCATCTCTTTAGATAGCCAACTCTTGCTCGGGCTCAACCACCTAGGTGTAGCCCCAAAGTTCCCCCTGTTGTAGCAGCATTGAAAAATCAAGCAAGGTGTAGATAAGGTACAAGCAGCTGCCAGAATTTTAACCGCTGTGTTGTCTAGACATGCTCTGAGCAGCCTCACACAGACGCCTCCAGATGCTTTTACAACACTGATCTAAACGCACCTCTCAGCAAGTGAAAACACAGCCTCATTGGTCACTCAGCTCAAGCTAGTGATAACCATGTTCATATCCTGGCAGAGACACCAGGTGTTCGGCTCCTAACGCATCCAAAAAATAAACATGCATCTTCAAAGCATGCTACTGTTTGGGCAGAACATACGCCCAAGCCTGAAACCACAGAAATGGAGAAGCAAGTGAGACAGCTCAGACAATGAAGGGAGAGGCAAATGCTTAAATATTTTACGCAGTGATTTTCAAAAGAAGAGACTGCATGTAATTCCCTCCCTAATTCAAGAGGACTGAATTCAGGAACTTGGGAACTATTCTGGGGCAACAGAGAGCCACAGTTGACTCAACATCATTAGATCATTATTTGCAGCATATTCTTTGTCTAACACACATGCACGTACCTGCTTCTTTGTTCTCGATCTACAACATCTGTAAAACTGTTTGCATGCTTGGGAAAAAAATGCTGATGTCTGCTTAAACACTGACATCTCAGGTACACCGCATTTTGTTTTAAGCATGGTATCATTTTTGAAGTTCAACTTTTAAGCTGTAAAAGGATTCTGAACTGAACTACTGCCTCAAGACTTCAACATTTTTGTTTTAGGGACTTCAAAATTTTTACTGGAGGCTCTCTAATATAATTCTTGAACATCAGGTAAGAGAACAAATTACTTCATTGCTCCTTGGAAAAACAACTGAACCCTCAGTTCTTAGGCAAAATTTTCCAACAGTATTTATCAAGTCAGTTTGTACCAAAAAGAATCAATCCATCCAGCAGTCTGAACACCACTGCCTGTGAATAAAATCAGAATCTCTCTGCTATACCTACCATAGGATATATACTATTTAACAAATAAGGATTGCTACTGCCAGGAGGCAGGACTTCAGCATACAGAAAGATACACATTCTAGCTCTACTACTGCAGCATTTCAGGTGGCCATAAAGCACAGCACAGTGCAGCACCTAAAAGTCCACAGCTACCCTTCAACTCAGTCAGTACTGCACTATTTCACTTTCAGCAATTTTTGTTCTTTGATTTGGCTGCACACTTGACCCGGCTAAACCTTACTCCAGCTGAGAAAGCTGCATGTTGTGGCAGCACTGGGTTGGTAGGCATTGTGAAATAAAGTGGGAGGCCTTATGTGCTCATTTGTGTGTCAGTACCCAGAATGTTGCTTCTAGCTTCCAGCTACTTCATAGAAGTGCTGCTGGGACTTGAACCGTGGGAACACTGCAGTGCTAGCATGTGTGGGTGTGTTCACACGTGTGCAAGGAAAGCTCTCTTATTCTCTTAGTGTCTGATCACATACAGTTTTGCTAAAAGTACGGATGTCTGGCACACAGGTAGGAAATACAAAAGCACTGTAAAACGTTGCTCAGCTCAGTATTTAAAAAGGGGGAAAAAAAGGAGGTCAAGAGAGACAGGGTCGAACCCGCCCTCCTTTATTGGAAATAGCAACCAACAAAGCCTTCAGGCCTGATTTTTTAACTAATTCAATCATAGTGAGGGCATACTGATATTAAGAAAGCAGAGCGCTGTCCGTCACACAGAAGTGGAGAGAGCGCGTCAGACACACCAAGGCCGTATCTATACCAGCAAGTGAACACTCAACATGCACCAGCTTCTGAGCTCAACAAAAAGGCTTTGGCACCAATGATAGATTTCTAGGACCCTGTTTTGCAACCCTGTCAGATTATTCACATTTTAAATTTCTAGAAATACCCCAGAATGTAATAGTCGTGCTCTATGCCAGTAATGGTGGATGAAATGAGAGGCAGGTAGGGAAACAGGACACTCACTCAAGTAAAAGCCATGTTGTTACATGGAGACTCTGAAAAACCAGAGAGAAAACAAAGCAGATAAAAACCCTGCATGAGCATGTGAGAAGGTGGAAAACCCAGTGAAGGATACAAAGGAAAATGGAGAAGTTATCATATGGCTCAAGAAAACAGCGAGCTTTGGAAAGCAGCAGGAAGGTAAAAAAGCTTATGGGTCACTCACTCATCCAGGGATGAGCAGGGAGGATATAAAAAGCAAAATTTTAGAAGAGGGTAGAGAAAGTGGATGAGGCCTCTATGGTTCCTGCTCTAGTTGGGGCTCCAACTGTCACAACTCCCTCCTGTTTTTGATAAGGACCCTTTGCTGCCTTCATACAGATCTAGACGGAAGCTTCTTCTGCGAATGGCAAAACCAGGCAACACGCAACTTGTTCAGCCAACCAGGCTGACTAAGAAACAATATATCTGCATGTATGTATCCACCTCTCAATATAGACAGTTCGGTATGCACAAGGATACTTGATGCATATAGAAATATGTGTTGGGAATGAAGTATCTAGGTAAAGCTATGCCTTGTAGCAATGCTTTAAAACCACACAAAGGAAAAAAGGGAAGGGGCGGGGGTAAGAAACAAGAAAAAAAGGCAGTTTTGCCAGTATGCTGAATCTGCAATGGGGGCTTGTGCCAACCTAGCTCCTCCATTTAACTCAGACCCTTAAAAGGTAGAGCTGTGCTGGCAGAAAACTACATACTTCATCACATAAACCTCATGAAGACACACAAAAGGGTCAAAAAAACTCACTGCTGCTTAAACAGCCATAAAAATGGTCATATGCATCCCACGCTACCAACCTACTAACAAAGCCCCAGGGAAAACACAACACACAAAGCAATGGGTACACGCACACGCATAAATAAGTAAATTGGGAAACTGATAAAAAGCCCACTCTTGAAAGTAGAAGACCGAGTATCTGACACAGCAGATTATGGCACACAACACACACAAACACCTCTGTGTAAAATAGAACAAAGCAATGCAGAGATCTACATCAAAAAGGAAGACCACCACAAAGACACATATGCCTTTCATCCACAGAGACAGACAGACAGGGAGCCCAACAGACACACAAAACCCACAGACTGACAGTAATTAATACAAACACACAGACACAGACATGGGACCATCCTTTCATTTCCTTACTACGCATCTAAACTTTACTCCAATGTTACTCGCCCCTGGCCACAGTCTACCAATCTTAGAGCCTGATTAAATCTCTCTGTAATTATCTGCACACACTGCTACAACACAAATGACCTTAGCATATGATATCCGTTGGCTAAGCCCAATGGAAAAAGACTTCAGAAAAAGGAAGGATAAGCATACAAAACTTTGCCAGCACTGCAGGGTCTCCTCAAGACTGCACCACATTACGAGAAAAGCCCTGAAGACAGCTCAAACGCCTTGAAACTTAAGCCCAGTTCTGCATAGGATGCATGATAAAGTGTTCTTTTTTTCTCTACCACATTGTCTGAGCACACACTTACCACTCTGTTCTTCCCCATCAAATTCTTTGCCACCTCCCAAATGAACTTATGCAGGAGACTTAACATTTTATGACGACAGAATTTTGGCATAATTTTCTGACAAATAGATGGCCATGATGTCCTTACATAATTTTTGGCGTCCACTATTGGGTATCTTGAATGCACTCTGCAAGAAGTGTGGCACTGCATGCATGTTTTGGAGGGTGGGGGAAGAGTGCTTGCCATGTTCTGAACTGGGACCTATTAAAAGGTCATCAAAAAAGCCTGGCAAAGCCGAGATGTAGTGGTCTTTTCTTGTTCTCCACCTGCAATCTCCCCTGAGGTGTTGGATAAATCATACAATTGAACAGAATGCTATAAAAGCCTTGTAAGAAAAGGAAAGCACGCCTCCAGTAACATTCAGTTTAAAACTCTGGAAATGACCAAGCTAGGGACATAGTACCTTCCTGGAGCAAGAACATGGAGGTTTTTTAATTTTGCTTCCCAAACGAAGCATGCCCTAGAAAATTCATTTCCCAACATGAGAAATGCCTCCACTTTCAGAGCCCTATTCTCCTCTCAGACATTCATATACATCTATCCCACCATTCCATCTTAGCACATGACTGACGGAGAATAGACAAGCCATTAAAAACACATCCACCTCCAACCACGGAGATAATGTGGCTCATTACAGCCTAGCTTTGTCACAGCGGTTCTGACACTCAAGCAGGAGGAAAAGGAGGGGTGAGGACAAGGATTGAAACGGGGGCTAAGCACAAGACCAGGAAAGAAACTGGAACTTGAACGAGTGAGACCCTACTCCCTCATCAAAAAACGCGGAGGCCAATCGAGTGAGTTAACTAGGCCTCTTAGGCTAGCTGTAGCAATTGCTGCATTGTTTGTGCGGAATATTTTAAAAACCCTAGTTTTGTTTGGGTATTTTTCTTGCGTTTTTTATAAATAAAAGCTCTATTTAAGTCTGAGTATGTGTCTGACCTTTAAACAGGTATTTGGTAAGTTAATTAAGAATTTCACTGACCATTCTCAATGGACTTTAAATGTTGCTTCTCTTTTTTTGAGGCTTGCCTCATGGCCCTTCCACTCCAGACACATAAAACCAGAGAAAAGTTCAGAAATCTCTGGCAGATGAGGCAGAACCCAAACAACAAACCTGCAGTGTAAAACTCAGTAGGTAAGATTTCGCTTTAACCTTATATTGGGGGGGGGGGGGG
>NW_010542734.1:155120-158002 GCF_000687285.1 Phaethon lepturus
GCTCATCCCACAGCCAACGGCACCATCTCCAGCTAGCCAGACATCCTGGTGTCTGTAAGCAAGTCCTGAAGGCCTTGTGGCACTGCTGCCCATTGATCAGGGCTGGTGCCAGGTGCCAAGGCAGCCTCCCACACACACACACACACACACACACCCCCCAGGGATTCCGGGATCTAAAGGCAGCTCAGACTGAAAGAAAAAGAGACACACACAAAAAAAAGTGCTTTAGCTGGCTGACTCGGCACCGCATGGCATACCTTAAGAAGCTGCTGCAGCTGGCCCTAGACAGATTCACTTACTGAATATATACGTAATCCAATACAGAAAAGCGTTTCTGGTGGGGAGATTCAGACTCCACGGGGATACTCTAAAACCAAGGACTTCTCCATTCATGTTCTGCACACTTCATCTGAACACCAGTAACCTGCATTACTGTCAGGATTTTTTCTTAGCAGCCACATTTTATTCCAATACCAGCACTTAAGACAATTTAGCCCCCATCCCCATCCCTGGCGGCATACAGTTGAGCGGAAAAATGTATATATTTGCATCTGGAGCGATCAGTAACTGTTATTTTTTTCTGGTTTCTTCGTTGTCTTGACCCCTAACTGAAGCTCTTAAGACCCGAAATCACATACTTCCTGCTAAAATCTAGGGTAGTGTGATGGGTTTCAAAGATCAAGTTCCATGTACAGTACGATATCTAAACACACATATATAATTTAAACAAACTCCAACTACTGTGTTCAGAACACAACCGGAGGAAAAAAGGTGCCATCTCAAACACTGCTCGCATTAACACACACGTGGTGAGAATTAAGAACACGATTAGACTGCTAAATGACTCAAAGGAAAAGCAGCTGGTGACAAACTGGGTATATCAATGGATGTTACCGAAATTACAGAAAATTCCATTTCTCTTTCTCCCCCCACCCCCTTTAAAATTAAGCGCATCACTTACCCTGGGGGCTTTCCTCTTGTATTTGTTGTTATAGTCAAATTTTTCTTTCATTTCATCTAAGAGCTGGCCCAGTCTAGCTTTCTCCTCTTTTCCAGTGTAATCCTGGCTGAGGAGGATATAGGATCTCCAGTTTGCAGAGTCAAAGCCCCAGTGGCAAGTCCTGTTTTCCAGAGATTTGTGAGAGTGGACCACAAATTTGTGAGGTGGGTACATAAGCCTGCAGTCCAAGCATTGGATGCAGGCTGCGCTAGGGTTACTGTAAAGCTCTGGCACCAAGAGTCCCTTACACTTCCCAAAGCACTCATGATACACCTTGAAGCTCTTCTCTGTAAGCTCCAGCTCAATTGTGCTAGAGAATTCCTTCTTGCAGTGGGGAGGATAGGTGCCACCATAAAGCAAGGCGTTACAAAGCCTCTCAGCATCAGTTTTAGTGATGAGCCCACAGGAAGGAGCAGAAAAGGGCAGAATGCCCATGACTTTGAGGATTTCCAGCTGGTCAGCAGTGCATCTGGAGCAGTAAATATGTAGCTCATCACACACCGAATTAATTTGCTGCAGGGAGAAGTCCCTGAGCACCGAGTTCAGGATCTGGGGCAAGCAAAGCCGCTTTTCTCCACCCACCACGAAGCAGGAGATGGTTTCCCCTTCCAGGATGGTCTCGCACCTCTCTGTGGATCTGTCCGAGGGCATGAAGAAGGGACCAGGCATTACCGGAGGAGGCTGAATAGGGGGCAAATGCAGTACAGGTTCTGCTGGGTCTTTGCCATTGTCTTTCTTGTACATCTCCTGTGCCCATCGTGCTGAGAAAGCAGCAGGACCACCCAGGGAGCTCATAGAGCTCAGATGAAACTGTTCCAAGGTCTTCTGCAGTCCTGGATGAGGCTGGAAGCTGCTTCTACTGACAGTCTCCATTTTTTAGTTTCTATTCCCAAAACAAACAACAAAAATCCCCAGTTATCTTCCACCCTGGTACAAATCCACTTAAGGGATTTTTTAAAAGAAAAAAATTATGAACAAAATAAAACAACCCACCCTTGTTTCTTTCTCCTTCCCACTCAGGTTTAACAATCCACTAACGAATAGGAAATAAATCCTTTTGTATGCGTCTCTCTCTCTTCTTTCTTTTCTCTTGGTTCGTTACAATTTCAAAACCTCCAAGTCTCCAAGCTGCCCCGATGGAGCACAGAGTCACAGCAAAAAGAGGTCTTCATCCGAGCACTCACCCCCTCAGCCAACCCCCCAGGCAAACCAATCCCGCCTCCCACACCTCCACCACACACTCACTCACTCACACACGCACGCACACGCCACCCACAGAAATACAAAAAGTCTGTGCCACGCTCCGAGCACCAGGGGCTCAAATATGTTCTGGCGGCTGCTGCTTCTCTGCAGTAATCACCCTTCTGTCCATATCCACCGAAAGGAGGGCGCAGGGGAGGAAAGTAAAAAGCAGGAGGAGGAAGAAGGCTTGGTCTGTGGAAGAACGCAGAAGAAAAGGAAAAGGCCCAAATCTCTGGCACTTCCAAAACGGCGCGGGGGCTTCGGACGGGCGATAAACAGGCTCCCTTCCCCCTCGTGGTCCCTCAGCTTGATCGGGGAGGACTCCTCGTCTCTCGGTTCGCCTTTCTTCCCTTATTTCTCTCGGTGTTCTCGGCGTGCCGTGGGGAGCCGCGGTAACAGAGCGCACATCCTCCCAGCTCCTCTTTCCAGCAGAGACTGAGAGTGCCTGAGAGCTGAGCTAATGCAGGCTGGCTCAGCCTCCCTCACTCCTCCTCCTCCTCCCCCCCTCTGTTTGTTGGTGTCTGCCTCAGTCATTGAATCCCAGCCAAGAATGTGACCAACTCCCCAGGCCGGGCTCTTCCAGGAACAGCGGCCGCCTCCCCCCTCCGCTCTGCGCCGAGCTCCTGCGCAGGCAGGCGCG
>NW_010542735.1:0-4320 GCF_000687285.1 Phaethon lepturus
AAAAAAAAAGGCCCCACACAGGCACACATATATATTGAGGGCCACAGATGCACTGTGTGATTTTCAGAGTAGATGCTCAAACAAGTGCTACAGAGTGGTGGGATGTGCCAGCATCCATGTCTTAGGGGGTAGAAGTCATTCCTTCCTGGGAACTATTTTATCAGTATGAAGACAGTATTAGCTCTGTGCATTTAGTACAACAGGAGTAGGTGGGTAGGTTAAAACAGCATGTGCTCATCTACTGGAGAAGATTCCACTGCACAAAGTGAAACAGTTCATGTCCACCCAAGCTATTCCATAAGCTGAAATAACACAATTAGAAAAGATAATTTTGAGATTCTAGTTGAAGGTGTTCCTTCTCATTGCAGGGGAGTTGGACTAGGTGATCTTAAAAAGTCCCTTTCAACCCAAATATTCTATGATTCTATGATTCTCTTCTGAATCACACCCTTACCTGAAAACAAACCAGTAAGGTAGACACTGCCAATGCCAGTGCCGGGAGAAGTCGACCACAGTAGGTTATATTTAGTCATCGATTTTCAGGGAAAAGAACACGACCAAGTATCTTTTCTACTTACAAAGACAGAAATGAGGCTGAGGGAACACGGGAAAAATTGAGTGCAACAGAGGTGTTGGAGCTAAAGTTGCTCCACTTCTTCAGCTGTATAAACACAGCCTGGTTTCCTGCACAACAAGAGAAGGATTGTTATTAACCATTCTGCTCATTGACAAGATAGGAATCTGGGTTGCACTCGGAGAATGAGTCAGGTGACAAAATTTAGGTATCTAGGGCCACTGGTCTTGCCTTGGGATAGCCAAGGACCTCTACGTATCACTCCAGAAGGACAAAAGTCCTCTTTCTGCTCCTTCTGGCCCAGGCCCACTGGGTTGTCTTCAGGTACTCTGAGACATCGCAAAGGATATCAGGAACCTCTCTGTAGGATACCAAAACCTCATGTAGAACCTAGCTAGCTCTCTCTGAAGTAGAAATCTACCTGCCAGTCAGACAAACAGCGCCTGGAACTCAGATGGCTGTATTGGCTGGGTCTCCAATGACTATTGGGAAATGTGCTTATAGATGCCTTAATGTGGATTTTTTAATACTGAAGTAAATCCTGCCCTTGTTCTAATCTGATGAATTCCACCCTTTCTGAACTTCAGAAAATGCTGTAGGTCCCCAAATGTAGTTTAAACAGTGTGCCTGTCAAAGACAGGGCCTAAGAAACGACCACTGAGTCCAAAACAAAACCAGAAAATGAACAGAGAAAATGGAAAATACAGCTTTCCTGGTTCTTCCCCAACAACCGACAAGAGGTATTTCAGCATAAAGCAAGCAGTTTCTCATTATTTTGCACAATACACAGTTCCGCCTCCATCATCTTAAGTGCACACTGCTGAGACAGGTTCAACACCTCGTCCACCAGGCCCCCAGCCTGTCTTCCGGAGGGGGTTTATTTTGTCCCCAGGTGCAGGACTTTGCGAATGACTAGCTATATTGCAATTACAACAGGCTCTCGTATCATGTAAACACGATAAGAAAGGCTTTTGGTGGATTGCAGCTAAATCCACTAAGTTCACTGCAAATACACCCTCAAGTCCAAGATGCCTGTGTAGGCTCTCTCAAGAGTCACTCTGCGGAGAACATCAACTGCAGTCTGGTGCACTTTTCCAGGAAGGTCAGAACATGCAAGGCTTGGAGAAGAAAGCTACTTTGGTCCATGCCTGAGATAAGTACTAATACACAAAAGCAAAATGCTATGAAATCTTGAATAATAAAAGCAAGAAACAAGCTATATATTTTAGAAGGAAATACTGCTTCACTCCACCAAAGGAGTTTTTCACAATCCATACTTTTTCAACCGTAAGGAACATTGCTATTGTTTTGCTCATGATTGTGATTTTGTTTTGTTTTGCTGACAGTGGTTCTTAGCATTCTTTTGGCTATAAACAGCATAAGAATTTTAAATGAGCAGTTCCAACAATTAGTTGGACTTTAAAAAAAAAAAAATCACCCCTCTCTTCCAGCTGAATACACTGTTCACATTTGAAATGTCTTTGTTATAACTTCCCATGTTCCCATCATGGAAATGTTGAAAAATGGTGTTAGCTCCAGAGAAAAAAAGCCACTCCCAGAGAATGCTCCTATCCGTAGCTCTACCTCATTAACTCTGCAACTCCTGAACCAGTCAATCAAGTCAATACCTAGTTGTCCTGTCCATCTGCTAAATTATCTGGCAAGCCAATGACATTCTCTTCTGCGTGTGCATTCAGTTTTTCTTAAATTATTTCCGTTCATTCTACTGTTTAAAGATCTCTTAGTCTAATTGCCTCTGATAATTTCTATCACCTGTCCAGCTCTTTTCAGGATTCATGACTGTTCATGAGGAAACTGGAGTTCAGCGGGACCAAAGTAAATGATACGGCTTTTTTTAAATTAAGTTTTTTTCTTTTTTTCATTCAAAAAGGCCTTGAAATTCTTTTCCAACGGTGATGAATATTCCTCCTGTTTCTGTCCATAGTTCTGTCCATAGTACAATGAGTAAAGACAGTGCTAATTAGAGCAGACAAAGGCTTTGCAAATAAAGCCTTTGACATTGCTGTGGGCTGCAGTGTCAAGGGAATAGGCTGTAATAAGAACTGTCTTACCGCCAGCACATGAATCAAAGTTTCGCTCTGGCCCCTTGTTGCTTGATCACAAAGATACTTTTCCTCTCTCTGCCTGATTCCCATCAGGATATGACAGACTAATTTCCTTTCAAAATGTCTTCATTTCTTGTCACACATAATTAAAACAAATGACAAATGAGAAGTATGCTGTATGTTTTCATTGAAACACATCTGGGAGCTCCCTAATTAGCTACACAATGCTTATAACTCTACAGGGGGTGGCAGAAAAACACATGCAGAGCTCTATGGCTGTCAGCATTTTAATGAGCCCCTTGAGGAATGTGGTGCTACCTCCCTGTTATTTTGTAGCTGTGGCAAAATCTGGCAAGCTGCCTTGAAGAAATGACAGGCACAAGCAGAGAAGTTACTTGGCATTTTAATGGAGCCCAGTGTGAGATGTGAGACCAGAAATGTAGTTAGACAATGTATTCCCACCAGGGCTCACTAGAGCAGAAACTCAGACTTTGATTACAGCCAGCACAGAAAGCCTCAGACTTCTCCTGTATCAAACTTCCCTTACAGAAGGCAAACAGAAATCCCCAGGTGCCGGGAAGGTGGTCCTTTCAGTCAGCAATCCCCACACACGGCAGGTGGAAAGGAAATGCCATGGACTCACCTCTCCAAACCTGCTCTTCCAAGACACTGGCAGATGCACAGGTCCTGCTCTCCAGGCTTCAGTTGTAATGATCAGCCAGGACACTGTGACTGCAACACACACTGCTGACACATCCATGAACCACAAGCTGACTCACAGCTCCCTCCTTCCACCCTGATCTGGGTCACCTCTGGATTCAAATACATACAGGCTTAAATGTTGCACCTCAGCCACCATCCTCTGTTACGTTAAACCTTCAACACCTCCTTCTCTGCTCCGTGAGATCAAAATCATGAGCTTAATGGCTTTGCTTGGTGTCATGTATCCCACTACCTCTTGCTGGAGCTCTGATAATGCTCCAGGTAAGGAACTACAACAGTCCACCTTAGGACTGACGTAAGAACAAATTCCAGCAATGTTCATTATCTCCTTGTTACAATGGAGATAAAACAGACTGAACAAAGGACTCCTTGGCACCGCCCCTCTGCTTCCCAAGTTCTGCTCCCTGCCACTCATGGTGAACACATGATTCCCTGTCACCATCGCTGAATCAGCATTTGTTCACTCATTTGGAACAAATGAGTGCCCTGGAGTATCCTACCTGGCATCCAGCTGCCTATTCAGAAGAGTAGATTTCTTAGAGTTCCTACATCATATTTAGTGGTCTGATGAGAAAGTCCAGGTACCCCAGGGCACCTCAAATGTTTGGACAGGTGAACTGAGCTTTGTACAGCTGCATTAAGCAACCCAAAGATGACTATAATGATTTGCACAGAATCCAGAAGCTAAACAGAGTTCATTCCATTCTGGCTGCTGTAATGGTCGCAACTAGACCACAAGAACCAGCCTAAGAATTATCTTTTCAATCTGTAGTACAACAAAGATGACACATATAAGTCAGAAGTAGTCATGTTGGCGCTAGCTATAGTCCTGGAGAGAGAGGAACACATCCAGAAGACAGCTCTTTCCCCACGTCCTTGAGACATCCCTTGCCAATATACTGATCAGGCATCTTTTTCTCTGCTATGTGTCTAGATTTGCAGCATTGCTATTTTTGA
>NW_010542736.1:0-14783 GCF_000687285.1 Phaethon lepturus
GAGAGGTCCCTTCCCACCCAAACTATTATACGATTCTGTGACCCAGAGGAGGGTGGGAATTTCCATCCTTGGAGACATTCAGACCCTGCTGGGACATTGTCCTGAGCAGCCTGACCTGAGCTGGCCCTGTTTGAGTAGGACTTTAGAGCAGAGCCTGCCAGAGGTCCCTTGCTGCCTCAGTTACTTTATCTTTAATTGTTTATTGGGATCTGCATTTGATCTTTGACACTGATCAGAGCTAATGAGCTCAAAATCAGCTGTGATGGAAAACTGTTCACGTTTGTAGTACGCAAGTCGCTGTTTTAAGGACTATGCATTCACATACCATGAGTTGTTAATGCAATTTTATAACTTCACTGTAGGAACTGAAGTATTGTGCACATTGACAAAATGCTCCAGCTGGTATTTGTTCTTGTTTATCCTCAGTTCCTGGTTCTAATGGGTGCAGCTGGGAGATGTAGTCATCTTTCATCTTCAGAGATGATTTAATAACTTGAAGATTTGCTTTCATTTGTTCGAACGAGGTCCAAACGGGTAATCTGGAAATGAAGAATCAATTTCTCCTTTGTATTCACTGGGTAAATGTTAGCTTGCCTCCTTTCTGCTCTAAGCTAATACTGATAAATGCCTGCAGGAAATTGATTCTTGAAAATGTCAGATAATAATGTAGTGACGACTCATTAATAAACTCTTCATTGTACCTGGGAGTGAATTTAAATGACCTGAAAACACACTCAAGTCATGGTGGTGCTCCAGTTGGAGTCCAGCTCTTGTATTTGCTCTTGAGGTAGAGAGCAGTTTTTTAGGACTGCATGACCTTGATCCTTCAAACAGAATCCATTCATTTGCTAAAGGCAGGTGCCTGGGCTGGTGGGTATTTAGGGCCACAAGGACGGTGTGCACTGCAGGAAAATAAAGTACATTTTCTTTCTTGCTACATTTGTGCGTTTGAGGGCCTGGATGTCTCTGTGAATGCCGTCTGAAAGGAAAGCTTTCAGCACGGAGATTTACAGTGTCTTGCGGGGAAATGATAAATATCTTGTGGTGGGGAGATGAGATGCATCCTATAGGTTTCTTGGCTGCTCTGGTTAATTCAGCTTAGCTCTTCTGAAAGCTCTGTGTTTAAACTGGTAAGTACTTTCTTCTTGGGTGAAGGCTTGAATTTAAAAGTAGTGATGGGAGATGAAATGTTTGGTTGTGTAGTGATGGGGCCAAGAACAGAGAAAGGATTCAGGGAGACCTCACCATAGCCCAAGGGAAGCCGGTAGGCATCTGGACATCTCATCTGTGTGGAGCTATGAAGGTACTAACGTAACTTGAAGTTACTACTTGCTCTAGTGGTTTTGATGTACTTCTAACAAAATTGAGTGACCCTGGTTTGCTCTGGGATGATGTCCTTGGAATTGTAAGCTGTTCTGATCAGGGTGCATTAAATCAACCAAGCCGTTTAAAATATCTGTTGGGTAGATCATAGTGCTGGCAGGGCAGGACTAATGTAGGATGGTTTTGTCCAACTATGGATGTGACCTGTAACGGGGAGAAGACTGAAGCCAACAGAGTATGGACCCAAGGTTGAGTTTGTGTGCAAATAAAAACCAAATGAGATCGGTAGCTAGGGTTACCAGGCTGTCATTTGCTCCTGTCCTCAGCATGTCACATCACCCCTCCAGACTTGTGTTTTTTCCCCTTTGACTTTTCCATATTGCCCAGTTCGCAGCTGCAGTTGTTCCAGCAGCATCGTTGGAAAGGTGGAAGTAGAGAAAGATGCCTGTTTTTTTACGTATGTGATCAGATCCACATGTTGTTATTCTCCATCTGTTGTGCGTGTCCTGACTGAAGAGCTGCCAGGTTTTGGGAGAGCTTTTGAGTCTCCCTCCTCTTTCCTCTGGTCAGAAATTCCAGCCTCAAGCTGAGATGTCCTTCAGCAAGAAATTGCTTTAAAATGGTATATTTCCTATAAAAAGCTTCCGTTTTTCACAACTGGAATTTTTCTGACAAACAAAAAAGGGGGGGAAGACATTGTCTAAAAGCTTCTTCCTACTCCAGTTTTATTTACTTATTTAATTATTTTTAATGAATGAACAGGAGGTTTACTGTGTTCAGGAAACAGAGAATAGGTAAGGTCCACCGCAAAGACTGAAAGCCGTGGATTCCCAGAGGCACTTTGGCTTGAACAAGAGCCCTCTTCATCTTGGATGACTGGCAGTTCCAGAAACCAGTCTGTCCCTTCAATTGCTCCTTCATTTCTAGCTGGGGAGCACAAGCTATGCTGGGAGCGGTTCTCCAGCAAGCACGTCTGCTGCCTTGCATGGCCCGTCGTGGTCCTGGATCGAATAGTGATATTTGCAGGGATGCTGGAGGCAAACTGAAAGTTGAGATTGTTTAGCACCCCTTGTACACAAAGTTATTGTGAAAATCCTCTCCAGTCATGAGGACTGGAGGTGGAACATGTTTCTATTAATTTTGATGGAAAGAAACCCATGGGTTGGATGGTGGGGAGATATTCACGTTATGTAGTTGTAGGTGTTCAAAGGTGGTTTCAGAAGCTCTTTACTTAGCCAAAAAAGAGGGCCAGCTTCCTCCAGAGCAAATTTAGACCATTTAATTGAAACCTTTGTTTGAAGCAAACCTCTGGTTGACTGTATATGGAGACCAATATAGCCTCACACATGCGTAGATACCTATAGCTACTCTGGACAAGAATTATTAAATACACGTGCTATTTTTCCGGTGTGGACTGACTTCCTTCCACATTTTTTCAGTAGCTGGTTATATTTATTAGAAACAGGCTTAATGTCTCTGATCACAGAAACCTCTGACCATAACACAGATCTTATCAGCATGTGAAATGGAAAAATAATTTTAACTAACTTGTTAGGTTGGATTACTCTGCACAATGTTTATTATAACTCAGTGTTAGTGTGGAGAAGTGAGTCAGATGTTTTTATGGCTCTGGTTTGCACTGATCCTTTCCAAACATGAGACCATAAAGCCCTCTGGTTTTGGATTTGGAAAGCCAACTATTTGAAGAGGAAGGTTGAAAAAAAGTGTATTTAAAAGGAGGAAGGGGATCTCTGAACAGTTTGGCAGAATAAACCTCAGCTCTGCTTGAAGCAGCAACGAGACACGGAAGGAGTCTGCTCTGCCAATAACATTTAATGATAAGTGATTTCCTGGTGCAGTGTGAAATATAAATTAACAGCTGAGAAGAATGCAGGATTGAAGGGGAACTTGGTTTATCCCCTTCCCTGAAATAATGAATCTAGCGATAAAAGAGTTTTTGGTTCAAAGCCAGAATGCAGGGAAGGGAGTTGGAGTTTTTCTATTGATTTTAGTGGGCTCCTCTGATCTTTTTTGCTGCCCTTCAGCCTCCCCACCGTCACGCTGTCTTTCCGGTCGGTAGCAAAAGCTACCTGTCTCTTCTGTCCTTCAAGTGGAGGTTGGGTCTTCACATAGTGGTCTGTGGCGAAGGGCTTTTGTTCTTTTTTTTTTTTTTTCCTTGCTCTGTGGTGTAGGGTTTTTGGCATCTCTTTGTAAATGTTAGTGATGATCTTTCTTGGTTTGGGGCCCTCCAGGCTAAGGGAGGTTTAAGTCTGAAGGGAATCAATAGTTGTTTTTTTCTCTTTTTTTTTTTCATTTTGCTGTTTAAGCCACTCTTTCGAAGAACGGTCTTCTGTTTTATTGACTATTGTTAAAAGACCAAGGCACCTGCAGAGCCGACTCACTTGAATTGTGAATGCAGGTTTATTCTTCCCGTCTTTTAAGCCCCCTTATGCTCTTGGTGAAAGGTTTTTATGGGGTGTTGTGAAAAAGAATATTACTGTACCTCACTTGCTGCGCTTCTCTAAACTTCTTCCACAAAACCGTATGTTGTTTCCTCTGACTGGTCTCAGTGGTGGCTTAGTGTAGAGCTGTTATCATTTTCTGACTTCTAGTCTTTTAAAGAAAATATCTTTTAATCAAGAAATCTGTTTTGTTGTGCATCTTCTCACTTCCAAGCAGCCACAAGCTCATCCCTATATTTAAAGGCCCTTTAGGTGAAATCTTGCTCGCTGTTGTTTCAGCTGCTCTGGGAGAGCTGTACAGATTTACTGCCACAGAGGGTTTGGTGTTAGGTGTCTGTGCAGTCCTCACAGTTGATGTGAATCAAAAGTAAGACTGTAAAAAAAAAAAAAAAAAAAAAAGTCTGTTCCCATCGGTGAGCTGCCATGATTAACTACGGAGGTATGAGCCGGGGCAGGCTCCCAGCACCATTACAGCAGTGGCGTGTGACTTCTTCACTGGAAAGCTTCTAGGGATGCACAAGTTGGACGGGACCCAACTTCTCCTACGCCGACTGCTGGGCCGTTGTTTGCTATGAGCTAATCCATGTAGGAATGGAGCCCTTAACCCATCCAGCATTGGCATTTCCTCTTACCCATTCATAGTTCAAAGCAGGCTTCTCTCTTTCCAGTTCATTTTGAAACGCTATGTTGCTTCTGGATGCCAGGGAGGATGCTGGAGGCGGTGGGTTTACTTCAGAGTGGCTCCTGCAGCTCTCTCCCAAGGCCAGGAGATGGAGGCACATCTCAAGAACGTCCCCGCTGCTCACTTGGGATGAGCTGACAGAGGTCTCCAGCAACCACCGCAGGTGGAGGAGGGCATTTCAGGACTAGTGTCAACTGGGGTGACTCCAGCAACTTCAGGGAAGCGAAATGTTTATGTTTTGCTTCATCCATAGGCTGCCAGCAAATTAACTGGCTCTAGCCCTGGCTTTTCTTGGCTTTAATGGAGCAGACCTGGAGCCAAGACAACCTCCTCCTCCAGCTGGGTGTGGAGGAGGAGCGAGGGGGGCAGCTTAGCTCATTGCACAGCATTTCAGTGACCTTTGGGAATATACTTAGTAGTAAATAAGCAATTTAATGTGATCTCACAACATGTTGTACCCCCCTGTTTTGCTTGCGTGCCCCAGACAAGGCTTGGGACACACTTTCTGATACCTTAATTATTAAAAAAAATATTTAAACCTCAAGAAGAGAGGCACAGGTAAATGCAATGATAGCCGCTTCTGATCAATGAAGTCTCACTCTGGGCGATCTTGATTTTAAGATCTTAATTGTTCCTTCTCTGTTCTGAGTTCAAATCACATTCTGTTCGGATCCTGATGCTGTGCTGATCTGCTTTTTAGGAAAATAATGGCCAATTTGGTGATCTAAAGGCTTCATGAAAGGTTCATCAAGTAAATTATCAGATTTAATGGGCATGGTTCTGGTCTCTCTAGAACAGCACAGAACTGAGTTTTGTTCACCCCATAATTCAGCAGGGAGTAGCTGTGGTAGGCAAATGTGAGTTAGCTCTGTGCGTGGCTTGTTTTGGCCAAGGATCACTTTTCAGTGACAGCCAGGGTACCTTCTCTAAAGAAACTTTTCAAAAAGCATGGGTTGGTTGACAAATTTCTTTGGTTTTACAAATGGTGTCACACTAAGATGTCAGGTCAGGCTGGACGGGGCTCTGAGCAACCTGCTCTAGTTGAAAATGTCCCTGCTCATGGCAGGGGGTTGGACTAGATGGCCTTGAAAGGTCCCTTCCAAGCCGAAGTATTCTATGATTCTATTCTGTGATTCTACATCTTCCAGCAATATGTGCAATCATCTAGAATGTAGAAATAGGTGAGAAATCTCATCGTTTCTAACATAGATTTGACTAAATTGAAATAGTCCCTGTAGGAGGGGTTGGTGGGAGTGTGTATGTAGATGAACTTCACAATATCTTCTACAGATTTTACGGGAAATAAAATAACCTTCCTGAGCCTCTCTGCTTTCCTGTGCCACCGGTGCCAGGTGTTAAATAATGCTGTGACCTTCGTCTGTCTTAAGGAGTGGCAGCAAGGGAGGCTGGCACAGACTTCAGTTAACCAAAACTAATCTCCAAAGTGAAAAAAAAGTCTTCTGTCCTCTGTGATGTGAATTTCAGGGCTGTTTCTAACAAGTGAGATTAAAACTTGCAGCGTAAGAGCAGGTAAAATGTATGAGCCACCTTCACAGTTGAATCACAAACTGGCTCCTTCTGTGGCAATTTCATGTAATTTGGGGTTTTTTTGCCATTATCCTTTACTCTGGAGTTGTTTATGCTGCTGCCTGATATAGGGTGGGGATTGGGGATGCACAGAAGTGATGCAGAGTGTAGATGAAATGCTGATCTTCTGTTTGTTTGTTTTTAAGGACTCTGTGATTTAAAAAAAAAAATAAAAAAATCACTGACAAACTGCAACTTGATAACCTGTCTCGGTCTTCAGTTGTTGCCTTTTGGGGCTCTTCTGATTACGTCTGTAGATAGTCTTGGAATAAGAAATCTTACCCCCATTGCCAGAACTGGCCCCACAATAGACCTGAGTTCACAAGCACAGTGGTATGTGCAAGATGCCTGTTTTTGAAAGAGCTTCTGCAGTGCAAAATCTTCAACTTGTGCCTGACTCTCACTTCAAAGTCACTTCTCTTACTTTAATTGATACTCCATCCTTTTTTGGGCTGTGGCCATCCCAGTGGATGTGCTCTGCAAAGGCTTAGTCCATCTACCAGCTGGCTTTTTGGGGGTTAACTGAATGCATGGTATGTGTCCTCCCTGGCCATTTAGCTGGAGGAAAAAAGGTGACTCTTCATTTAATGCTTTCTTTTAAAATTAATTGTAGGTATAATGAGATTGATACTGTTTTGTACCATTCTGTAAGACATCATAGCTACATCTCTGTTAGCAAGTGGTGTGGGTCAAGAGAAGATGTTTGTGGAAGGAGATAGTTGATGCTGAGATCCTGACACCCATGGTAGAAGCATTTTGAAGGTGGTGGTGTGGTCATTTAGCACTAATCTGGTCCTGTGGACTGAGTGCCCATTGGTGGTTGACATGCATTGGGTTCGCTCCTGGAGCACATCTTCTGGTTTAGCTTCACCCAAAGCCCTTCAGTCATGTGAACCAGAACGCAGAAGGCAGGACAAAAGGGTGAGCTACTTCCAAAATGCATCCTGACAGGAATGAGGGTGCTAATACAGATGTGCTTGGTCAAGTTCATTTGCAGGACAATATACTGAGTGCTCTGTGAGCTGCGCATGGTTAAGCTCAATGTCAGTACTTGATAGCTAGCGAGCATGTCCATCTTATTCCTGTAGGAAGAGGGAGAAACCGAAAGGGAAGTTTTCTAGAACAACTGCCAAAAATGTCAGTGCTGACTTGTTTATAAAATCTCACGGAGTTGAAGATGTGGACATTTTTTCAAGCACCTTCAGACTTTCTGGTGGTTCTGCCTGAGTTTCTGTAGGTGAAGTGGCACCGTTTCCTCCGCCTACTTGTGGCTGTGATTGAGTGATTGGAATGACATGATTTTAAGTTTTTATTTTTGGCAGTAGAGGCTTGAAGCTGTTGCACATTGCAGCTTTCACCTTGCTTTAAGGCATGTGGGAGCTTGCAAAGTAGGGGCCTCTAAAGCTCTTCTGATGAGGGGCTGTTTGAGGGAGGTTGTAGAGGACCCAGGCTAAATCCAATATATTGTGCATGTAGGTCAGATTCAGGTAGGTTCGGATTCTGGGTCAGTTTGTGCTGAATAGCATCAGTGGGGCTGGGAAGATGTTCCCTTTTCTTCTGAAAGCCCACCCAGAACTGTGCTTGAACTCACTGAACTATGTCAATCCTTGAAGAATTTGACTGGGTTTTCACAAAATCAGCCAGGCAAATATATCTGGCAAGTGCACCATCAAGGACAGACCAAAAATAGCTTTTGGAGCGTTTGACACAGGCTATGCTACTTGCATGGAAATGAGGGGGGAAGAAAAAAAAAAAGCCCAAATGTGTTCTGAAATGTTTTCCTTGGCTTGTTTGTCAAATCAGTGTCATCCAGTGCGTGAATATTGGCCAAGCTTATCCCATAATGACCTTTAAAGAGCTGGAGGATTTTTTTTTTTTGTAGCAACGTTGGTCCTCAGCATTTGAGACACTTTAAACCTCACTTGCCTTGCAAAGACCTGTCCCGTTAACCAATTCAGCAGTGTTGCTGATAGGTGCAAGGAGGTGTTAGACCCAAATGGAGAGGAAAAAACCAGTAAACAATAGGGAAAGTGAGATTTGAAAGCTTGGAAATCTGCAGACTGGAAGGCATCCAGGAGAAAATAGTCATAGTCTGCCAAAAAGGTTAGCGATTGCTTTCTCCTGGGGAATCTTGGTGGGATGGAGCATAAGTGTGAATGGGTTTTCGTTTGGGTGTTTATATAATATTGCATGGGTGGATTTTAATCTGAAACTTCTTGGTGGAAAAGGTTTGGCTTGGTTGTGCAGTGGTGGTTGGTATGGAGGAGGTTCATCGTGGAGAGATGCAACATCTCTCCACTGCTGCTGCGTTTGGGACTGGGGAAAACTGGTGTTGGCTATGGAGCTGATGTAAATGCCGTGCCTGGCATCCTGCTACCAAAGGTAGGGCGTTTTGGGGGAAAATTCCCATTCCAGCCTCAGTGCTTTCCCTCCAGGAGCCCAGCTGTACATGTAGGTGCAGATCTGTGCATGAGGCGAGGAGTGATAGTCTCTAAGCTCATGGCAGAGCCGTTTGGCCACATGGTTTTGAATGTACTCAGTAGTTGCATTGTAGAAGTCCTCTCATCCCTCCTCCTGGTCCCTCCTGGCCCATTGATCTGGACCACAAAGCCCTGCATGAGAATTAGACACCTGAGGTTTGATCCAAGTTGGATGACAAACTTGGGCTGAGTTGAAGAAAAGTTTTAACCATGACCCCTGTCCAAGAATTTGGAAGTTCTAACAGAAAACATGATTTTTGGCACAGCAAAAATTAAATAATTCCAACCCTTTTTATTTCTTTCTTTTTCTTTTGGCACTTTTTATGAGACAGAGAATACAAGCAAGAGCTGTATCACAAAATTGGTACCCAGGGTGACGCGTGATGAGACACAGTCAATACACAGTCAAGTAAATAGCTGCAGCCCTTAAGATGGAAAGGGAAGGCAGAGAATAGTAGTGTTTCTTATATCACCAAAACTCTGTTTATACTGGTTACGTTGTTTTGCATAATTGAAAAGCCATGAGACAGTTCACTAGAGAAAAGGGCATTTTCAGAAGAGATTCATGGTGTGCTCAGGGTCTAGAAGGAAATTAGAGTAGTAGAGTTGCTCATACACTTTTTCATTTTCCATCCCTTCTTGCTCATCCTGAGAACAGAAGATTTATTTGAATATTTTCCATAAAGAATTTATTTCAGTGTTTTGTTCTGAACAGACTGGATGCTAGTTGAAATAGAAACACATGTGAATTATTTAATGCCTGCAGAGTAAAACCAACAAGGAGCATGTGGAAATGGTGCTGGTTAGGGACGGTTTTCTTGCAACACTGTTCTCTTCATGGATGTTCTTGTGGTTTAGGATTTTACCCATGCTATTGAAGTGGGGCACTGAACAGATGTTTTAGGGTTTTTTTGTTTTGTTTTTTTTTGAGGAGCGGTGTATTATTTGAAACATTCATCAAAACTGAATGTCGGTGCAGATCTCTTCCAGCCGATGCTGGTGTGGTCTCTCCTCCTGCCGTATTATTTGCAAAGCACTTGCATATGTGGTGGTGGTGGTGGGAATAAATGTTGCGGATGGGTGGTTTGGCTCTGCAGGATCTGAGTGCCCTGGGGGAAGGAGTTCATATGTCTGTGTAGTAGTAGCATCTACTCTTTGCTGTGTGATAACTACTTGGTTATTTAGGCTGAACCCATGGGTAAGTAAGATGCCATTTTGCATCTCTCACTTGTGAATGGAAAAGTTAATTAAACAATTGTCTCAAACCCAACCAAACCAAAAAAAAAAACCTCTAACCAAACAAAACACCCAGCTCTGTATCTAGAAATGCTCCCTCGTTCCACATGCCCCGAGAGCTGCAGAAATGCTGTCCCAGCCCTACGTAAGATATATCTACGTAAGTGACTGCCCAGAGCTGGGGATTGAGGGGTGGATCTTCCACCTCCCCAGGGGAGAAAGGTCTGAAACGTACCCTTGGAAATGTCTAGTTACTTCATCCAACCTCAATAGCCTTTAGATGAGATGTGGGACGGGATGGGGCACTGGCTCTGAAATGGGATAGTGGTAACACTGGCTTCTCTTTCCATCCGCAGTGGGAGCGCCTCTGGTTCCTCATCCTCACCTCATCCTTCTTCCTGACCCTGGTCTGGTTTTACTTCTGGTGGGAAGTTCACAATGACTACAATGAAATCAACTGGTGAGTAGAGTTTCCCTGTTGTGGAGGGGCAAGCCCGTAACAAATTTGGCTACCATCATATGCCTCTAAGAACTGTTTGACACTGGATTGGATGCATTTGGGTCCTTCAGATGGACTTGTTAATGACAGTAAACAGAAAGTGAGACTGAAGGAGAGCTGCTTCTGTGTGTCTGCAATGTAGTGTCCTCGCGTCTCCATTGCGAGGCTGTAATGGAGGTTGGGGTAGGTGTGCTCCCTGGTGAACAGCACACAAAAACAAAGGTGGAGCTGAAATCATGCAGAGTATTTTGGAGTTTGTTTGTTTGTTTCTATGGTTGGATGTTTTTGGAAGTGGCTGAGCGATCTGGCTGAAACTTTCCACAAAATATAAATGACAAAAATTCAGCCTGAAACAGACACAGGTGTGGAAAGTTTTGCAAAGTTGGAAGGAGCAGAAAACAAGCTTTCCAGTGGGATGTTGTGGGAAGTTTGGGGTGTTGCCAGCTCCCCCCAGTACTGGAAATTATTATTCTTTTTACTATCTCAGCAGCATTTTAAAACATTTTGACAGTACCTTGGACTCTTTAACCAAACCGCTTTGACATCATCATCTTGTCAAAGATAATATGTAAACTGTATTTTAAAATGCAGTGGGCAGTTGATCCCTTAAATAAATTGCCTGCTTTAGATGCTGAAGTTGTGTGAGGGAGAGTGTTTACTAACTTAATGACGTGAGCTGTGTCCTCCCAGGAGTGTGGTTTTTCTCTTTGCTCAGACCCACACTTTGAGAACTGAAACCATCACCATTGCTCCTGATTATTTATAATACTAGCATGAAAAAATGCATTGTTTTTGGTTTTTTTTTTTGTTAAGACTATTTGGGAACTCCCCTTTCTTTCAACTTATATCTTCAGTACAGAACGTAAACGCTCCTAGTCTGCTCCAGTGCAAAGCCAAATCTGTCTTAAGGGGTTAAAAAAAGAATGGATGCAAGAGGTATTTGGGCTTTAAAATGGCCACACACGTCACTTCCAGACCAAAGCCCCTTCCCCTGCCATGCAACCCAGTGGGCACAAGATTGCACACAGAAGCAATTCTGGATTTGACAGCACTGGTAAAGCAAGCCCTCTTGTGCATAACACTCATGGAAGAGACTCTGGATGCAAAATAACAGGGCTACATCTGTTCAAGTGCTGTTCTTCATCACTGAAAATGGGTCAGTGCTTTGTATGTGCCGTAACCCCAATTAGATCCCTGCTCCGCTCACTGGCACCAGAGGTTGGGGAGAACAGCAGGGTTTCTGAAAAACAGCCTGAAATACTGTGGAAAGGCTGGGAGGGAGGATGATAACATGGGGCAAGGTTTTAATTACAGCCATGCCAGTTCCAGGCAGAGGGGGAACAATTTCCACTAGATCCATTCAGGCTGAGCCTGGCCCTCTTCCCTCCCAGTGCAGATGTGTGGGCTCCATTAAAACAGAACGGTCATTAGGGAAAAATTCCCAGACAGATGGGGTGTAAAGGAGAAGAAAACATCATTTTGGTCCCAACAGGGTGGTGAGCCTGTTGCTCACAAGACACAGTGAGGTCCTGGCTCTTGGAGACTCCATCTTTGCTGTTCCTCAGTGACTATCGCTTCTGGGCCTTGTTTGTGGGCAATATTTCTTTGATACTTGTTCCTGTTGTGTCTCTCTTCTCTGCTGATTTATTTGTAAGCCATGACCTCTCTCAGACTAGAGGAAGGGCTCTTTGGGGTAAACACCATCTCTGTACAGGACCTAGAAGACCGAGCTGCTGGCAGGGGCTCCGTGGAGACATTGGGACAAAGAATTGCTGTCACTTTGGTGTGATGAGCTGCTGAGCTTGTTACTGCCCTCTGAAGCTCACCTTCGTGATCTCTCCTTCCTCACATTGTGTGGAGGCAACTACACTCAACCTCTTCAGCCTGTCCCACCACAGCAGGTGAAGAAACACTGGAGACATCAGGTCCATCCAGCCCCTTAAAGGAGGACTATTGCCAGCATTAGACCAGGTTGACTGAAGCCTTGAAACCCCAAGGGTGAAGACTCGCCCCCTCTCTCAGTCTTCTTACAGCACTGCATGACAGTCTGGGAGCAGATTTTCCAACCCAAATCTCTAAGGGCCGTTTCTCCTTGTGACAGTGTCTGTCGCTCTTGAAGAGTTTGATTTCATCATCTTCATAACTGTTTGTCAGACAGCATAGGCAGCAATTAGATTATCTTACAGCCTCTTATCTGTGAGTGCAAACACGATACCTCAGGCTTTCCTAGTAAGCTAATTTCCCTGGGTGCCTCACCATCTTGGTTTGGTAGTTCTCCATTAGACCCCCTCCACATCCTCCTTCAACATGGAGGCCAAAACCAGGGCCCTGTGATGCTGCTGCCGCCTTGCCAATGACGAGCAGAAGGGAAAGCAACTTCCCTTGGTCTGCTGGCAACACTTCTCTTAATGCCACCCAGTATGTGGTTTGACTCACAGTGGAGGTACTCTGACTCATTCAACCTCATGTCCTCCGTAACCTCAGGTCCTTCTTGGCTGGGTTATTAGCGTGCAAATGTAAAGCCTCGTTATTCTAGTTGAAACTATGATGCGCTGTAGTCT
Organism: Phaethon lepturus; assembly: GCF_000687285.1. Classification (NCBI taxonomy): domain Eukaryota; kingdom Metazoa; phylum Chordata; class Aves; order Phaethontiformes; family Phaethontidae; genus Phaethon; species Phaethon lepturus. Next base: position 12,831 of record NW_010542736.1, read on the forward strand.
ATCTCTTCTGCGTTCTTTTGGCTAAAAGGGTACTTGAAACCTGAATTCTTTAGGATGTTCTTCGTTTCCCAACACGTATGTGCAGAGCGTTGCTAAATGCTGCTGAGCAGCTGCCAGAGGTAACTTAAGAGGTAGCAGAAACCTAGACATGAGCATAGCAAACCCCACCTGCAGGTCAGGCAGCATGTTTGGGCTCCAGCAGTGGATACACTTGTTGATGTAAAACCAAACTGACCTAACTAAACTGTGGCAGTGATAGGGCTTACCCACATAAATGTGGGTGTTTGGCCTTTAAACTTGTAAAGACTTAAGGGACTATTTTGGGATTGAAATGGGCTTTAGACAGACAAGGCAAAACTATAGCCCAGCATGTAGTGCTGCAGGCTTTTAATATCTTTTCTGCGAGGCTGAATATGCAATGAGGTCCTTGACAGTGAAAGGGCTTTGTACCTCTTAAATTTAAGTAATTTATTTTTTTTTTAATTTATTGCTTTGGGCATTTCCCTCTTTGGTGTCTATGCTTAATTGCTTTGTACCTCAGATCTCCAGTGTGCAAGCTATGCACTGCAACAGAAAACTCAACATTGGTTAATGAAAGATATGGGACACATAATTTGTGAACCTGGCTGTGTTCCCTCTAGAACAGGACTATAAATGCAAGTTTGTGTAGGAAATTTTTTCTTCCTTAGTTCTGAAGAAGGCTCATCTGGTTCATAACTACCATGGAAACAGCATTTTAAAACAGTCATTTGCACATCAAGTGAAGACGAGTGCTATCAGAAGGCCACTTGAAGGGACATCAGACCAAAAACTTAGATGTACTGAAGCTGAGCTAAGGAAGCTCTTGGTGGTGGCATGAACAAAGACTTCAGAGGAGAGCTCTTTTCTTTCTTCCTTTTTTTTTTTTTAGTAACAGCAGCATGTCTGAATCCCTCAAGATCCCTTTTGTTATGGCTCTTTGAATCCCTAAGCAGAACCTGGACATGGGTCATGTTTGAGCCCAAGGGTTTTCTCTCCAGATCCTACGTGGGAGCTTTACTCCTGGACAGAATAGATGTGTCAGTTCAGAGTTTGTGGCTGATGAATGATGCTGGATTTGAGTGTTGGGGAGGAGGTTGAGTCTTTGACCTGCTTGCACACAGCGTTTGTGTCCGTGGTAACCAAAAAAGGCAACAAAATCCCCTGGGTCCTCGCCTTGGTCAGTTCATTGAATAAGCTGATGAGTAGGGCCGAGGAAGGCTAGTGGGACCATATGACCTGAGCCCCATGTTGTCAGATGATGAAGGCCAATGTCTACTGTGTTATGTGCTTCTTTCCTACAGTGAGGTGTGAGCAGTACCACTGCATCATCCAGCCTTGTAACTGTTTTGTCCTTGCTGTACCAGAGCATTTGCATGGAGATAAAAATAGCCCAAATCCGAGTTAACTTAATGATGTTTTTTCTAAAAATCCACTGGGAAAAGCTGTAGTCCAGATAAGGCTTGAACTCTGGGAAGCTGCAAGGAGGGTTCTGGGATTTGGGTGCCTCTCTCCTGCTGTGGTGGGGCCTGGGTGTCCTTTGGCATTGCAGGCCAGGGAAGGTAGTTGACTGAGTCTATCTTGTGTCTTGCTGTGGCTTTGTTGTAATGTGCTTTAATGACTCTAATCTGAGTCCAGGGAAGTTTTACTGGGAAGCATACTGCTATTTAAATGCAAATTTGACATTTGAGACCCACCGCTTGGCAGAAGGGACGGTGTCCCTTACCGTGCTGCTGCTGTGAATAATGGTCTGCTTTGCGTGGTGCTCCCCTTCATAAAGCTTTTGTTGCCCACTGGCTTTATGACAGTGATGAGGAGAGGCGGGATGCTGAGCTGAACCTGCCCTCTGAAATACAGGGCTGGAAAACCTGATAACTGAGAGTGAGGAAGATACCTGGGTAAATAGAGGAGAGGAGGGAAGAAAATCAGCTTCAG
>NW_010542736.1:14814-32147 GCF_000687285.1 Phaethon lepturus
ATGAAGCCTACCTCTTTGCCTGTTGGTTGGAGAGGTGCTGGGGGAAGAGCACTGCAATCCCAACAGCTAAAGCAGGCATTGAATGTGGGTTTCTCTGTTTTTAGAGCAGTGCTGTGGCCACTAGGCTATTGGAAAAACATGTGGCTTCTATGCTTTTGTGCTGCTAAGCCTCGACGAGATGGCAGCTGTTCTGCATGTGTGCAGTGAAACTGTGGGAAATTCACTGCTGAGTGATGGCCTAGAGGAACTAAAGCTGGTTTGGAGATATATATGCTTTGGAGATATACCTGTAGGATGTCATCTGTACCTCAGCATTACTCTAAACTTGCTTCAGTCCCTGCTCTGATCATCCAGTGCACCAGGAAATGGCCTCAAGCTGCGCCAGGGGAGGTTTAGACTCAATATTAGGAAAAATTTCTTTACTGAGAGGGTGATCAAACATTGGAACAGGCTGCTCCGGGAGGTGGTGGAGCCACTATCACATGGACACGTGTTCAAAAAACATGTAGACGTGGTGCTTCAGGGCATGGTGGTGTTGGGTTGACGGCTGGATTTGATGATCTTAAAGGTCCTTTCCAACCTTAATGGTTCTGTGATCCTGCGACATTGCTGCTGCCTCTTGCCAAGGTTGGATCACGGAGCCATTGAATGGCCTGTCTCTTACTTAGAGCTTTAAGGTAAATGGAAGGACAGGACAAGGGAACCCACTGAGTCAAAAATCCCCACAGGCATCCTTCAGGCTGGGCAGACGAGCCCTTCAGTCAGTTGAAGATGAGAAGGTCAGAAGGATGCAGCTCCTTTAGCCAGCCCCGTTTTGGGAAGTCCTGAGTCCAACTCCTGACAGTATCCACTCTTGCGGGACTGGACCTTCTCCACAGTTCGTTAGAATAAGAGACTGTCTCCACTAGGTACAGGAGAGCCAACTTCTTCCATCACCTCATCCCTCTGCAAAGAATTTGCGCTTTGAATATATAGCACAGCTACACAATCAACATTCATTTTCTTCCACGGTCCTTGATACTATCTCTATATTGTATTTATTAGTCTATGAGAACACGGGACAGCGTTGGATCTATTGTTTAGGCAAACACCACCACATGTGGGGATACTTTTCGCTTGTTTGTAAGGAACATTCTTTTGAAAACTCAAGCCCTGGTCCTGTATGATTTTTAGTTTTTAATTTTAATTTCCCATGAAGGATCAACTCTCAAACCCTGGGTTTTGTTTCAGAGTGACTTGTGCTTTTTGCTGCCTATCTCTCGTCTGTACAGTGGGAACAGAATGACACATTTTCTAAAGTTTTGTCTCATCCTACTGACGTTGCTATGGTGTTGAATCTCTTCTTAATCTGTACTTCACACTTATCTTTCAGGTTTTTATATAACCGAATGGGATATTGGAGTGACTGGTCCATTCCAATACTCGTAACAACTGCTGCTGGCTTTACATACATTACAGTGTTACTGGTGAGTAGAATAAAATGCCATTTCCTAGAGGTTTGTGTGTTTGTTTTAAGAGGCATGAACTTCTCAGTCTACCTACAACTTGAGCAGTTTTCCTTTCAGAAGTGATTTCTCTGTCCCTCCCTCTCTCTCTCTCTTAGCCTTAAGTTGCCTAAAATAAACAGAAAGTGAAAAATGTGTGGTCTTTGACCTCAGATGATGAAGAGCAAAGATAGAGACACTGATACTGGTGGTACGGTTGGCCTGAGGGGAAATGCAGCTTTTGTTTCCCTTAGTGTGTCCCCAACTCCACTTTGTTCTCTCTGCTAATCACATGTGCAAACTGTTTCCCCTCATCCCAGGGTAGTGGGACCTTCAAGGGGTGTCCACTCAGGTAGCATGCTGGTACCTGGCCCCATGTGGTCAGTGCCTCCTGCAGTCCCGGGAGCTATGCACCCATGGACCAGACTCTCAACTCCCTGCCTCTTGGAGGTCAAACTCTCTCCCTCCACATCCTTGGCTTTGGAGAGGATCTGTCTCTACAGATGAGCTAGGTGTTGTCTGCTGGACCATCCCCACCCCAGCCCTGCTTTCTGCCCTGCCTTGTTTTGGTTATCTTTTTGCGTGGTGGTGTGGTCCTGCACATGCAAACACTTAATGGTTGTGGTGTGCCATTGTCTGACGCTTGATTTCTTCTTCCCAGATACTAGCACTATGTCACATAGCTGTGGGACAGCAAATGAACCTGCACTGGCTTCACAAGGTAAATGACTCTTCTCATCTTGGAAAGGAGCAGGATCTCAATAAAACAGGAGTCTAAGGAGCGTGGGGTGTATGCGGTACTTGCTTTTGTGGTGTTTTTGGGAAGAACATAAACTTTAGATATCTGTGGTGCATGTGTCCTCATCTCAGAGGTCTGAGCAAGTTGAAAGGAGGGACAGTCAAAGCCTGGGGACACCAACTTCGTTGGTAAAATGCTTTGGGGTACCTGCTGACAGGGGACCCACTTCTGGAGTTTGAGAAAGACAGAGTCATTAGAGCAGCCTGACTTTGGTCTCGGCTCAGGGTGCTACTCTGTTATGAACAGCTCTGGCACTCCTTTCTATGCTGAGCCCAGCCCTAGAGGAGAGGCTGAGCAGAAGTGAAGCTGTTCAGGACGTCTTGGAGGAACTGACTGTAGTAAAGCCTTGGGAGAAGATGTAGGTGTTAAAACTGGGGGCGTGCAACGTGCAGGTTGTGGTTTGCTGGAACCGAGGAGGTCCCGATTTGTACGTAAAGCAGTTTGAAAAAAATTTGTAGTGAAATGTAAGAGAAGATGCAGATCTGGTGTTTGGAGCACAGAAGGGGAGGGGAAGGGTATGTAGCAAGCTGCGGGGGGAGAGAGTGCCAAAGAAAATGGCTTGGCAGGATTCAGCTGTGACTGGCAATCTGCTAGTAGGTGACTGAGGGACCAGTCCTGAACCTGCCGATAGAGAGTTCCTCCTGAAATTGGTTGTTCTGCATGTGACAAGGTCTTGCGGGATCAGAGCCCGAGCAGGTACTACCCCCCCAGGACAGGTTGAGCACAGACCTCCCCCCTCTTTTTTTTTTTTTTTTTGTTTTTTTTTGTTTTTTTTTGTTTTTAGAAAAGATGCTTCCTCAGGAGCAGGGGATGTAATGCAAAGAGGGGGTGGAGGCTGTCTGACTGCTGCTGGAAAATAAATTGTTGATTCTTGCGCCTGACATATGTTTCTTCATCGGGGGAAAATGGTATTTTTCAGACATGCTCCAGATGGCTGGTGGGTTTGAATGAGTAAGTCTAGAAGAGGAATGTGTTGGTGGAGATCAGTTAGTTCTTGCCTACAGAAACCCGCCCTTCCTTCCCTTCTTCCAAAAAAGTCCACTTTTCGTCACAACTAAGACGTGTTGCTCTGTCTCTCTTTCCTTCCCCACACCTCCCTCGGTTTTCTAAGGAGGTTGAGATTAGAGGCTGGATTAAGTTAATATTCTTCTTTCTGCAACCGTGCTGAATTACCTTCAAATATACCTTAAGCACGTAGGAAAGGCTAGTAGGTACGAATAGCATGATTCCTTCCAGTTTTCTCCTGTAATCCTGCAAAAAGAGCTGTAAGCCAAGTTGGAGATGTGTGGTGGAGGGTAAGAAGCAAGAATTTGGAGCTGATGGGAGGAGGAAATGGTGAAATGGAGATACACTTGTGTCCTGACACCTCTGTGCCGCACAGGGCAAGCGGCATCAAGGGGGATTAGGGCTGTACTGCAGAAATCTAGTTGACAGTCTTCTGTTGCTGCTGGATTTGGACTTCAGCTTTGGGGGATAGAAAACGGATGAAAAGTAGATCCAATCCAGGTCGTACGCTGGTGTTACCCTCTGGCAGGCAGCCCAAAGGCCTGGCCACGGGATGGGGGAGCGGAGCGACTATTGCGTGCCAGGCACCATGGCAAAGTGCAATTGTCCACATGCATTGCTTTGTGCTTTATTAATTCAGAGTCCTTAATGAGAAAAAATCTTGAAATAGTGTGGCTTGCCATTATAGCTGGCCGGGAGGTATCTTTTAAATAGACAAGTGAATCCCACCCTTCCTTGGATGTGTGGCGATGGGTTGGTTAGGGTTAGCAGGTGGCTTGAATGCAGTCTCTTGGCTCGAGGATCCTCTTCAACCTGGGGCGGCTGGATCTTTTGGCCCCTTCTGCTGCCCATGTTCATGTTCCCCAAAAGCTGGAGGCTCAGGGTAAGCCACTGCTGTCCTATGGACACCTCTTGTGCTGTTGGCATGCCTGTCTGTGGGCAGCCAGGAGAGGGGCAGCAGGTGGGAACTGAGGGCTAAAGTAGAAAAAGAAATCCTGTCCTTATGAACAAAACTGATTTCTGTGAATGTTGGGAACATGGGGTTTTTTATTTGCTTGTCTAAGGTATTGAGTAAATCTGAAATAAGTCTAGAGATGTCCTGTGCAACCTAGATGGTTAGTTCACTGTTATGTGTCAGTTGGCCTTTTCTGCCCAAGTCTCCCACCCATATTTCGGATCTAGACAGTCCATGAGATTGAGACACAGAGCAGCAGCATCCTTTTAATCCAGCAGGCATGCAGTACAGCAGAGACTGAGATACCAGACGGAGAGGCGGAGAATGGTGAACTATTTTTGACAGACAGCCCAGATTTTAGGTCTTTACAGCTGGCGTTATTTCTATGTCAGTTTTTGACGGTTTGAACTTTTTACCTTCAAAATGGAGGTGACATGTTTGTTTTTGACCGCTTTGCTCAGGCTTCTGAATGCTTCTGCGTGGAGGGAGAGGGATGCTGGGGGCAGGTGGCTGATGGACTGGGTCTTGTTCTACCATCTCTGTCATCGAGTGCCTCTTCTCAAGCTGCAATATCTGTTATAACTGCTGTGTCAACATGGCTTGGATGCTGACTGCACAGCTGTTGCTATTTCAGACCCAGGTGAAGTCACATCCATGTACAAAGTTGTGCTGAACCATCTCGGAGATGATTGCTTAGTGATGGGCATGCACAGCCCTGCTTGCACACGTGTTCACCCTTTACTGAAGTGCAATGTTCGTTGTCTGTTGGGTGTGTTCAAGGTTTATCCCCGCACAGAAGCATTGGAGAGTCAAGTTGAGCAAAGTCCGCCAGCACCCCACGGCGCTGGTGCATCATAGGCTGCTGCAGCAGGGCCAGAGGAATCCAGGAACATCTCCTGAAGTTGCCTGGCAGGACCCAGGCTGTTTCTGATCCAGTTTGTTGGCAAGGCAAATCACCTGATCGTTCCATACCTTTGGCCACTGAAGAAAGTGAGACATCACCCATGAGATGGGCCCTCCTGGATCTATTTATCCCAGTACTGTACCTCCAATAGTGGAAAAGGGGAGGTTGTGCTAGGACAGCAGCCAAGCTCAACCTCTTTCCTTGTGGGTCCTAAGCCTGGTTATTTTAGGCCCTTTATTATGTACAAAAGTTTTCTCTCTCCCAATCTGTAAAACTTCCATGATAATAAGCTCCAGTTTGTAAATACTCATATTTGTTGCAGATTGGCCTGATGACAACCTTGATAACTACTGTGGTGACCATGTCATCGATAGCACAGCTTTGGGACGACGAATGGGAGATGGTATTTATTTCACTGCAAGTAAGTTGCCTGCGAGGATGCTTCTCTGGGTGGGCAAAGGGGTCAGTGCAGCTATTTTGTGTCTCTGCTGGATAAAGCCCTGTCTTGACGTTTGTCACTCCCAGTATTGAAATCTTGGCAATGAGCAAATTTGCCGCAAAACTCCCATGGGGTCCTCAGGGCCCCCATATCACTTTGTCTCCATCTCCTGGGCTCTTTCTTTTAAACTCAAACCGTGGCTTGGCTGCAGAGTCAGAGGTGGAAAATACTGAGCCTGGGTGTGACTCAGAATTGCTGGAGGGACAGGGCAATTCCTCCTCTTGGTTTGGCTAGCAATGCTCTGGACGTTGGTGTCTGCGCCTGGAGCACCATGCACTTCCCAGTCCTATGGGAGGAGTACTCTCGTTTGTTTTTACATTGCACATACACGCACATATCTAAAAATAATGCAACTTCTGTGCTCTAGTCCTGTTTTAAGAAAGACTTGTGGTACACTGCAGGGCTATATAAATATTAGAGGAAAATAGTTACAAACTGTTAATTTCTTGATAGACCTGCTCGCTATTCCTTTTTTCTCTCTTCCTTAAAAAGGAGTCCAAAAAATGTTTTTCCCATGAAAGGCTTGAGAGGTTTTACTGGTGATCACTGCTGTATATTTGGGAGTAAGAAAACACATGCAAATACAGGGGGAAAAAAATAGCATTCACACAAGTGACTAACATTTCTCAGAAATTCTTCCCTTCTCTTGTTTTTTAAAGATGTAGGCAGGCAATTGGAGAACAGAAGCGTGACTCAGACGATCCATCTCAAACTTTCTCTTGTGGTGATATACCATGGTGATACAGAGTCCAGTGTGTTCATAGAATCACAGAATAGTTTGGGTTGGAAGGGACCTTTAAAGGTCATCTACTCCACTCCTCTGCCATGAGCAGGGACATCCCCAACTCGAGCAGGTTGCTCAGAGCCCCGTCCAGCCTGACCTGGGATGTTTCCAGGGATGGGGCATCCACCACCTCTCTGGGCAACCTGGGCCAGGGTTTCACCACCCTCAGTGTGAAACATTTCTGCCACAGATATCATCTACATCTCCCCTCTTTCAGTTTAAAACCATTACCCCTTGTCCTGTTGCTACAGGCCCTGCTAACAAGCCTGTCCCCATCTTTCTCCTCAGCCCCTCTCACCCCGGCAGCTGCAGGAAGGTCTCCCCGGAGCCTTCTCTGCTCCAGGCTGAGCCCCCCCAGCTCTCCCAGCCTGTCCTCCCAGCAGAGCTGTTCCAGCCCTCGGAGCGTTGCTGGGGCCTCCTCTGGCCCCGCTCCAGCAGGTCCGTGTCTCTGCTGTGCCGAGGGCTCCAGAGCTGGACGCAGCACTGCAGGGGGGTCTCCCCAGAGTGGGGCAGAGGGGCAGAACCCCCTCCCTCGCCCCGCTGGCCACGTGGCTTTGGGGGCAGCCCAGGGCATGGTTGGCTCTTGGGCTGCGAGTGCATATTGCCGGCTCCTGTCCAGCTTTTCACTCACCAGGACCCCCGAGTCCTCCTCAATGGGGCTGCTCTCCATCCCTTCACCTGACCCAGGTTCAGGACCCTGCTCTTGGCCTTGTTGAACCTCATGAGGTTCATACGGGTCCATTCCTTGAGCTTGTCCAGGTCCCTCTGGATGGCATCCTGTCCCTCAGGTGTGTCAACTGCACTACTCAGCTTGGTGTCATTTGCAAACTGTCTGAGGGTGCCCTTGATCCCACTGTCTCTGTCACTGTTGAAGATATTAAAGAGTGCTGGTCCCAGTACGGACCCCTGAGGGACACCACTCGTCACCGATCTCCATCTGGACATTGAGCTGTTGACCAGTGTTCAACTAGACAACAAGGAATTTAAAACTTGGTGGCACCGAGAGCCTTACTTAAATTTGCATGGTGTCTAAGGAGGCCTTTTCCAAATATCTGTGTTATTGGGTGAGCTCTTCCCCAAGAAGGGGGTTAGGGCTTTCCTGTTTTGACTTCACCATGGCCTAAGTGCCAAAGGCAACGGTAGGGTTTGGAAGAAGATATGGCCAAAGCAGATGCAAGAGTCTGATGTAGGAATGATGTGAAATCCAGCTGGAAACAGAGTGGTCTGACGCACTATGGAGCCTGCAAGATCAATGAATTTGCGAGGCTGATGGGGTGTTGTAATGATTTTTCCCTCTTCTGTTCTTGTGTCCTGCAGGCCACAGCCCCTTTCCTGCACATAGGGGCGCTTGCGGCGGTCACGGCCCTGTCGTGGTTGATAGCGGGGCAGTTTGCACGAACGGAGAAAGCCAGTGAGTACCACTCGTGTCCTTACATAGTGGTCAGGGGCTGGTGGGCGGCTGTCAGGGTGTTGCGTCCTCCCATTGTGAATCATCTGGCAGGAGGCAGTGCTGGTTCCTTCCCAGGGCTCAGCAGCCTCCAGCTCAGCTGTGCTGGGAAGGTGGATGCTCTCCTAGAGTAACCTGGCTGTAACTGGAGTAGGTAAATCTGGTCTGGGGATGCATCCAGATCCCATGGATGCTGCCTTGTGGTCGGAAGTGCACCAGGGTTGGAGGTGAAAGGGCTATTTTCAGTGATGCAATGAATAAGAGCATCCAGACTTCCATCAGTCAACGTTAGAAAACATAGACGCACCCTCCACAGCTAACGTACAGTGTTCTTCTCTGGATCTCAGGAGCACTTCTCCCTTCCCCCAGCTCCTTGGCTCTTGATCACCTCCATTTCTAGGTGGATCTGGCTTTTAAAAGCCTTCATGGACTTGTTGCTTTTGATGGTTAGGTGCTGCCTTAAATGCGTGTTGAGACACGGTCAAAGGTCTAAGGGAGCAGAGTGGTGAAGGACACACTGAACCCAGCTCTTGTTGACAGTCCTGTCCACTGAAATAAGCTCTTCTGTGCATCTCCCCTGTCCCACCTCATTGCCAGGGGCTCTCCAAAGCCTGAGATGTTCCTCCAGGTTTTCTTGTGAAATAATTTGATCCTTCTGTGCCCTCAGAAGTACTTTTCTTCAGGACGTTCATGGATGTTCTCAGACATTTGTGGCAGCTCCAGAAAAATGATTTTAATTGGTATTTAACCTGCAGCGAAATACAAGCCCTGGAAGGATTTGGCAGCACTTGTGACAGATTTCCAAGAAGTGGGAGTTAAAAATGAGGAAACGGTGTCTGAAGATGGAAAGATGTTGATATCCAGAGAGACCTTTCAAAGAAAGAATTGCTCTGCCTTAATTTATAAATATGCCAATAAAGCTGTATCTGGTGGTTCTTAAATATGTAGCATGTAATTAGGCTGCCAGTTGAGGGAGGATTTGTGGTTACATCTAGAGCAGAGACTGCATGTGCTCCTTCTGAATTCCTCATGCTTTTTCTCTTGTAGTCAAGATCCCTGAAAATGGCTTTTTGTTTGTTTGTGTTTAATAAGCCAGGAAGCCGTTTTCCTTCTCTTTTTCTGCTCCTGGGTTGGGTTTTGTTTGTTTGTTTTTAGGGAAGAACATTCATCTCTTCTGTACCATTGGATCTTAAAGTTATTTCAGGGTCATTGTGAAAGGTACCTTACCTGGAGGAGTTTACAGATATTTTTTGGTACAGATATGTTTGACATGGTGGTGTTAAAAATGGAAGAGTAGAATTAAAATCTCTCTGAGAACCTACAGTTGCTTGTAATGGGAAAATAAGATTTCACTCACTAATAATAATCTTTCAGAAATAACTGGTGCAGCTGCAGCCATTGGTGCAACAATCTGCTCTTGTCACGTCTTTGAGGCGTATGACAATTTTCAGCAACTGGCTTTTCTGAGCAAATTTACACTTTGCTTGTTTGTTTGTTTGCTTGTTCGCCCAGTGCTACTTTTTCTGAACCTGGAGAAATAGAAGTTTCTTGAATAGCTACAGTATTTTAAAAGGTAGTAACTTGTTTTCAAAGCTTGCTTCTGAGGTCGGATAGAAAACATTGGACTCAAAGCAGCCCTGGAAGCCTTGAGTAGCAAATGCCAGTGTGAGAAACATGCTCTTCCAGGAGCCCACCCTAGGCTAGAGTGGTCACTAAGAGCAGGAGGAATGGAGAAGGAAGGCTTGTGTGTCGGTGTAGTCATTGGTGTTGTCATGTTGTGCTTGCTTGGGTGGTCACCAGGAGAGCTTCTTCCATGCAGAGCATCCAACCTCAAATTGAACACTATGCACTTTGCTTGTATTTCATGTGTGTATTTCATTTTAGGTTTTTTGTGCGTGGTCTCAGCTCCCACATATGCCTGGCTGGGTGAGGTCTTCAGCTCCATCTTTAACACGGTCTGTGACCCAGTGATAAAAATATCAGTCCACTGATAAAAATATTTGGAAGCCCATGCATTTCATGCGGTGCTTGCCTTTAGTCTGAATCTGAGCGGTTTAATCCCTAAACTTGAGTACCAGGAAGGAAGGGACCAGATCCTTTGCACAGCCTGAGACTTTACTGATAATTAGGATGATTTTCAAAGCCTGGGTTTTGTGTGGTGTTGTCGGAGTGAGCAAGAATTGGGTCAGGATCATGTCCTGTGTCCATCTGGAGGTTTTGGTGCTGGTAACATGCAACTGCAGGGCACCGTACCTTTATGGTGCAGGACACAGCATCAACCCGCTTAGCAGGATGCCATTCAGTTCCATGAATGCTCTGTGGGTGATTGACACCTCTTCCAGAGAGGAGGAAAAATTAGCTGGCAAAGTTACTAGTGTTACTTTCTGGCTTGTAGGAACAAGTTTGAATGAGGCTATTAGATGCTGGAAGTAAAGGGCAGTTCATTTATGTGTGAAACCAGATCAGTTGTGGTCAAGACCAAAGCTGGGCTGTTCTGTGCTTCCCCTAAAAAAAAAAAAAAAAAAAAAAAAAAAAATCCTTCCTCATCTTGTGTCCATAGTAAATATTTATTTTAAAGGAGTTTTTGGAGATTGTCCCTTGAATTCCAAAGCCTTAATGAGTTTGCAAAATAAACAATAATTAAACAAAATTAAATTAAGTCTTATGCTTTAATATCTGTGGTTTCAAGTGACTCCAAATAGCTCAGGAGTTCAAATGTGCCTGTTGTCCTTTATAAGGAATACACGTCTGTTGGAAACGAGGGGTGTTTCTGTTGCGCTGTCAGCACCTTCGGAAGATTCCCAGATACTTTGGACTTTGAGCAGCCGCTGGCAGTTGGCGGTGGGCAGCTGAGGCATGGCATGGGAGGCAGGACTGCTCATCTGGCCCCAAGCGCTGCAGCCAGCACCCTCTTTGCTGCATTCGCCGGTCCTGTAATACTGCTGCTTGTAGAGGCCCTGGGGCGTGCAGCACCATCACAACCCAAGTATTTATTTAAACGTGTCCAACTTAGTAAAACATTATTGTGAATTAACTCAGTTCTGGCTGACACAGATCTTGATGCAGAAGCAGTTAAAGTGGCTTTACCTTGGCTGGAATGGGCGGTGTTGGTAAACCACTGATGTAAACACAAGTCATGTAAACCCCATTGATATTAAACGCACTGACGTGGTGCCACGACTGATTCGTAGCTAAGTTTAACTGGTGATCTATTTCTCCTGTCAGGCAGGGCAAGACGTGGTGTTGTCCCACCCAAAGGGCTGGAAAACAGCAGTGTTTTGAGCTACACTGCTGGGACTTCAAGAAATTCGCTTAACTTTTTGTTTCCTCGATACAAAATTAAATGAAAGCCTCCCTCAGGACTTGGGTAGCTCAGAGATTTTTAAAAATAGAATATGTTTTTCCCTAAACACAGAGCTCTGCTGTTCTAAGGGCAATGACTGTAGACCAGTCTCTTCTCTGAAGGAAGACAAAGGTGTCTTGACTTTGCTCCTGTGGTGTGAGGAGGTCAGGACCAACATTTTCACTAGCTCTTTATCTCTCTTTCCATCTCAGCTTCTCAGACGCTGATGTTCACTGCATACTTCGCAGTTGTAGTTGCACTTTACCTCGTCCCCCTTACCATCTCGTCCCCTTGCATAATGGAGAAGAAGGCTCTGGGACCAAAGCCAGCCATTATAGGTCACCGCGGAGCACCGATGGTGAGTAGTCTCACGTTGTTAGTACTGCGTTGTTTGACTCTTCTGCGTGTGTAAAGGATGGTACCGGATCTGATGATCTCCAGGCTGCTCTCCAGAGAATACATACGACAAGTATAACTTTAAGGCACCCCTCCGGGCTAGAATTACGGTGGTGGTAAATCAGTCAGATTTGACTTGACCAGAGTCAAGTCACACCCTAGATGTTCTAGATGCCTCACAAACAAAAGAGCAATCCTTGCCTTGCTCAGGGTGGTTTGTGCTATTGCGTTTTGTTTTTAGCTCTCCAGGATTGGCCCTTGAGCTGCAGCAGTAGAAGTTTGTGATTTATTTTTTATTATTTTCTTTCGAGCTTGAGGCTTAGTCTTTGTGTCCTTTGCAGGACCTCACCAGCAGTGGTTAAACTCAGCTCACAGCAAGATGCCTTGAGTATGTAGCAATCTGCAAAAACACACAAACAGACAAGCTGTGCTGACCCTACATGACTGCATGGTACTCTTGCATTGCAGATCATCATGAGATTGGGTGAGGTGATGAAACATTCCTGTCATCTGCCTCTGGGTGGACCTTGAAATCATAATCATATAGTCCTTTTTTCTCCAAGGTTTCTAGACATGTCCAGGCTAAAGATGGAGCATGTTGGCTTGGGCATAGCCCTGGGCTTGGATAAAACTGTCCTGTGGTGTTCGGTCATGCTGGTCTGGGTCTCTAGTTTGGGTGCTTCTGTACCTAGGTCTGCTGAATGGTTGCACCTCCATCTTTCTGCTGGTTGATTAACTTCAGACAAGATAGCATACTGCAATGTAGGCATTGGCCTTGTTCTTTTATTTTGTTTTGCTTTTTAAGGCATCCAACTCACTTTTTTGCTGACATTCAAAGCAGAAAAAATATCTGTATAGGCTGTCAGAAACTATTTGGCAGGCTGGAGCGTGCTTGAGCTCCTCTCCAAGTTCAAGAGTGTGCACTAGGAGTTTGCTAGGTGAGATAAACACCTGTCATGACACAGAAGTATTTTATTTTAGTTGTCTTTATTTTTAATGATTTCTTTCTTTAAGCAATCCCTTGAAATGCCAGCTTAATTTGCATCGCTCTTTTAACTATATTGCCTCTGTGGGTGGTGGAATGAAGTTCTGGGGATGATAAATGCTTTTTCTTGTTCTACTGAGTTTGTACCAACCATGAAGGCTGGTGGCAGCCAAGTGAGAACCTGGGCTCTGCATACTTTATGCATGGCAGGAAATCACAAAACCTGCTGGGAGACTTTCTTCCTGTGGGATTTCCAGGCCTGTGTCTCCCCTGTAGCCTTCTAAAGGAACTAAAGAGCAGACAAATTCCTTCTGTCTTCCAGATAGTTGACATAAACCTTATCTGGGGCAAGACTACCAGCAGAGACTTGGCCCTTTGCTTTGCTTCATGTTCTTCCTTGGAGCCATCAAACACTCCCTGCAGTATGGAATAAGGCTGGGAAGATGCTGCTTGCATTTTAAGGTGCGGAGGGTTGCAAAGGTTGATCAAGAGAAGTGGTGGAGGACACTCAGTGCTGTGTGTGGCACTGTGGCCCAGGTGTTGCTCGGCAGGGTGCATCCCTCCCCTTCACCATTTGCTGATACACAGAGCTGGTTGTCTGTTAGTCGCAGATAGTTTGCTCTGAATCTCACAAGAAGCAAGATCAGAGGCTAGCAAGCCGTGTTCCAACCTCCAAGCAGTAGTCTGCATGTCCCATGATGAGTTGGCAGTAGGTTTATCCAACTGCTTTGCCTTTGCTGTACGTGTAATGAGTGTGCTCTGACTGTGCTCTTGAATGGCAAAGGTGAGATGGGATAAGAAAGATGAGGACCAGAGGGAGGTGGTCTCTGTACTTCCATGTATGCCCAGCTTTTCACTGCATCAAATGTCCCCTTGAGTTTGGAGAGCTCCATCTACAGCGCAAGTCCTCAGGTTGTACTAAGTCATATCTGCTTGGAAACTAATGATTTTAAAGCCTTGCCAGAAGGCATTTCTGTAATAGGGTCTTGTTTCACAGGGCTGCTTGCTATGCTTTTGTTGTTGAGCCCAGCTGTATGTAGATTTAGTTTGGAGAAATGGCCAAGTGGAGCTGGGGAGGAAGAAATAGCCTAGAGAAGAGTCTGGAGACTGGGCTGTAGGACACAGACATCCTCCCTTGGGCAATGTCAAGATCAAAAGTCTGCAGAGCCTGCGAGTTTGGGACCTGAGGTGAAACTAGATCTAGTGAGACTGGAGATGAATAAAAGCGATGCAATATTTGCCTTCAAATCTCCTGAAGCAAGACAAATGTGATTTGCTGTGCAGACAGACATGGTATCTGATAGAGCTTGATAGCTGGTTGCTTTGCCCGTCTGGCAGGACTGGGTCTGTAATATTGCGTTTGCACGTCCAATGCTCTTATACTAGAAAGACACAAATACAACTGGGTGCTCTTCTGACAAAAGCCAGCAAAGGAGATCCATGGGATGGCTGAAGATGCTTGTTGTCCCGAAATAAAGGGACATGGCATATGGTGGGGAACATGGCATATGGTGTAAGGGGCAAAAGGTGGGGCAATGGAGAGTTTCCCAGGAAAGCTGTAGACATGTGCACTTCCTGAGGGGTTACAGTACTGAGGGATACCGATTCATCAGTGCATGCAGCCTGCTCCTCAAGCAGGGGCAACGATCTTTCTTTGCGCTCCAGAGCCTGCTTTCCTCAGTGCATGCACACACCCCGTCTCTCTTCTCTTGCCCCTTTAGGATTTTTAAAAGCAGCATTCAAAGTGTCTGTGTGAGTGCAACTCAACTGCTGTCCTCGTTCTGTGGAGGAAAAAGAGAGGAACAGAGGCCATACGGCTCATATAATTTGTCTTGTAACACTGGGGGACGGAAAAAGTCCTTGCACTTTAAGTAGCAAGAGAAAATCAGAAACTATCCTGACATCTGTACCTCCTGGCTTCTTGCAGTACAGGACAGCTACTGGTTCCGTGCTGATTGACCATTTGTCTGTAGTGGTAGTGCTCCTCAAAGCAAGGTCCCTTTGGTAACATCCTGTTCCCCCATGAGCTTTGATTTACTGCTAGAAAGGCAGTAAATTACTGCTGACAGTCTGCATGACTCCTTCTACCTTCCCTTGCCTAAATGTCATCCAGTCAAGCCCACTTTTCGCTATGCTAAATGTCCATTCCCATCAGGGTGCTATCTGAAAAGCCTTTCTCTTAGCAGGTGTTTATTTAATCCGTCGGTTGCTTTTCAAAGGCTCTTTTAAAATGAATTATTCAGCCTCCGTATCTGTTTCTGCCCTTCTGGACTACCATCAGGAGAGCATCAGGGTTGTGGCGGCAGTGTGTTGGGAATCAAGGGCTCCAGCCCTCAGTTGGTGTCTGTTGGTTTGAAAGGGTCTTGTCCTAATGGGTACAGGAATCATCTGCCAACCCAAAATGTGAGATGGGGTTTTCTGTAAATTTTGCATTTTAATATGTTAAACTTTTCAGATGGTTTTATGAGCAAGTGTCTATTGTCTTTGGTCTTCCATCTTTTTTGTTCTTAGAGAAATCTAGTTGCATTTTGTCTTCAATGGCAATAAACTTGACTGTTGTCTTCCTGTGATGGTAAATATGCCATTTATGCTGAAGATAAGCAAAAAAAAAAAAGGTAGAAGGTAAAAGCCGGGACCAAATCTGAGATGGAAATGAGGAGCTTCATCTAGTAGGGCATCAACTTCTACTGCCATTTGCACCTTTGAAGTCTTCTCCCAAATGTCTTTCCTCTACTAGTGCTTCAGGTTGAGGCAGGCTGTCTTTTCTTTTGGGATCTGAAGAAGGTACTGTCCATAATGTTGAATCCTACTTGCTTTTAGGTTGTTAGTGTTAAATATACATTCCTTATAGAAATAATTAGGCTCATGATGATGATCTTTGATCTCAAATTGTAGGTAAATCACCCAAAGGATTAATAATGGCAAGGACTTATCTGAGCAAGAGCTGTGTCTGTCTCCCTGGAAATCTTCATGAAGCCTGGAAACTCACTGCCCATTACTGGGACCAAAAAGGTACTGGTTGGTCTAAAAAATCAGGCTAAACCTGTGGAAACCAATCAAGCATGTCAGAGGCAAAACCAGCTCTTGATTTCAGAGCTGGAGGCTACAAATAGCATCGAAACAAACGCTTTTGGCAAACCACCTGTACAGCTGGTTTTCGGCATGTCTTAACAGCACTGAAAGAGACTGTGCCAAAACAGCGCTCCGTGTGCCGCGAAGCACGTGGCGCTCAAACCAACGAGCTCCTTCCTGCACAGCAGACGATGTCCATCTTCGTGCCGAGTGCAGGCGCTGTGCCAGGAGGATCATTTTTTGGTGGTCCTGACTCATTGGCTTTGCACAACTCCAGAGTGGAAAAGTACCCGTTGTTGGGACAAAGTACCTTGGGGAGCAGCCAGCATCTAATTGCACTTAGGATTTGCCCATTGGGTTATTGTATGGGAATATTTTGCCTTGACGGGGATTGTGTCATGCTGGGAAGCTTTCAGCAAAATGGCCTTCCACATGTAAAGTGGGGTTTTTTTTATGACACTTGAAGGTGAAGCCTCCAATATATGTTGGCGTTCTCACAGAGGTGCTGTTTTGTCATCTTGTGGTGCCAACTATCAACAGAAACACTAATGAAGACTTCTGGTTGGGCTTGTGGCTTATTGGAGAGCTTTCAGCTAAAGAAGAACTGGTGATTTCTTTCTATTGTTTTGGGGTTTTTGTTTCCTTAGTGGTTTTGAGGGCCTTTATTTCACCTTATCTTGGGTACCAAGACTTTGCCACCATCTACTTGGGATGGCTTCGTTTTTTAAGGGCTCTGAAGTGCTTTCTTTTGTACTGCTCATGCTTCTGAAATCAAGAAGCATTTTGTTTGCTGTATGTCTTGGGCACACCCACCTATTAAAAATATGGCCAGTTAACCTGCCTGCTGGTCCAATCGATAGTAACAAACGATCACAGTCAGTATCTTCTGTCAGACCTGGAGAAAGGCTTGTGTTCATTGGGATAAATCTATGTAAGGTTAAGCAGTCTTTCATTAAATCAAGCTTCAGCTTTTTTGTGCGTGCAGTACAGCAACAGTGAGATCTTATCTCCTGTATTTAGTTATTAAATTTCTAATGGCTTTTTGCTTCTGAGTTTATCCTGTTGTCTAAGGCAAGCCTTTGTCTTCTCTTTGTTTTGAGCTTTTTCCCTTCCTTTGAGTCTAGCTGAGCTTTTTCCAGAAGTGCTGGATTTGGATGCTCTCAAAAATACCTAGGATTCCTAGGGATTAAAGATACATTTTATTATTTAAACAATATTGTTATTGCCTCATAGTGGCCTGGCATGCTGGGACACCGATGCTGAAATCGATCTACTGGCAGATCCCACGCCAAGTCCCATACAGGGAACTTCCAAAGGGCACATTTTTACAGGAAGGAAAATACTAGTTTTCAGGTATCGCTTGGATCATGCCTTGTGTTTTTTGTCCCATTACTGTCTCACAGAGAGACTGATACTAGAAAGGAGAGATAAAGGAAGGAAAATAAAAAAAAAAATTAAGTGATGCTCGTTTCCAAAAGGATGAAAAAATATCCTTAAAGCTTGTTGATGAAGCAAAGATCAAATCCTTTAGGGCAGCTCAGCACAGAAAGCCAGAGGCGTGCAGCCGCTGCAGTTACTTTGGAACAAATTTGGTTCTTCTGTGCAAGCTTCTGTGTTAGCCACCCCAACATACAAATCACAGAATCACTAAGGTTGGAAA
>NW_010542737.1:0-2944 GCF_000687285.1 Phaethon lepturus
GAATTCCTTGTTTTGCTCTGCTTACGTGCGCGACTTTTGCTTTGCCTATTAAGCTGTCGTTATCTCAACCCATGAGTTTCCTCACTTTTACCTTTCTGATTTTCTTCCCCATCCCACTGAGGAGGACAGAGTGAGCAGCTGGGTGAGGCTTAGATGCCTAACCACAACACCCTGCCACCTCCTTGAGATACCAGGAAGGTTTGTGCAAAAGCTCAAAACTGATTAAAAGAAGAGGTCTGCCTGAAAAATAACATTTTTATCCAGATCAGCTTTCTGACTGCCACCAGAAGCACAATCCTGATTACTCCTTGTATGAGGGCTTCTCCTCAGTCTGTTCAGCAAGCTGTTTCATCTTGCACATAGACCTGACACATGGGAAGCACTGGAAACGCTTAGCTGGGAGTAGTAGGGAGAAGAGTGCCAGCAGCGAAGTCTTAAATTATCTTAAGACGATCATAAAATCACACTCTAAGTTAACTAGAGTACATTGTGTGAGGTATGGAGCTCATTGTTGGAGCAAATTTGTCAGCTGCTCCAGTGTACAGCATTTCTTGGGTTTTTTTAAGGCAATGATGTTCTTTCTGCCCTTTTATAAAAACCATGTTTTTGGGAATCTCGGCTTTACATAGAAGTCAGATTTTAAGAAAGTACAACGCTTGCAATCAAAGGACTCTGAACAGTATGGTGTTGGACACAGTTTGAATGCTGACATGCATTGTACATCTTTTGATTTACTGATGGGAGTTTTGTTGCATTACTACACCTTGCAACTCTGTACAGAATCTGATATTAATACCAAAGATCGGTGTCTGGGTTCTTTCCAAGTACAACGATCCATCTCTTTCTTCAGGAAAATTTTACGATTGGGAAGGACGTGCATCTTTGCAAATCTTAACTCTTCTAAGGTGGAAATCTGTAGCCATTTGGAATAATGCTCTCTCTGTGTTTCAATTTCAGGCCCTCTTCTCTTCCCTAACTCCCTAAAAAGTGAGGCGACTATTTTTTTAATTCTGCATACACTATAAGATAACAATAAAACAAATTAATGTCACCGTTGAGCATTAACAATTAATGCACCTTCCCTGTATTTCTCCACTGGACTGAATTTAGCAGCAATATAGGCTGTTACATACAGTCCCGCACCTTACTCTGGTGACCCAGGCTCATTTGTGTCAGTGGCATCACCAAACTCACTGGAGCAAATCCTGTGAG
Source organism: Phaethon lepturus (assembly GCF_000687285.1). Lineage (NCBI taxonomy): Eukaryota > Metazoa > Chordata > Aves > Phaethontiformes > Phaethontidae > Phaethon > Phaethon lepturus. Next base: position 1,213 of record NW_010542737.1, read on the forward strand.
CAGCAGCTCACCATTGGGCTTCAGTTCCACACTCAGATGTTTCTGATTTCTTCTTACTGTTTCTTCTTGGGTGTTTCCAAAAGACACAGAATGACAATTGCCAGCTGTTTTCCACAGATCAGGAATATGTTCCAGGGTATAAAAATTTTCCTTCCTGTTTCTTTTATGGGTATTAGGTCTCCTGTGAGATTTAATCTCTGTGTGGTGAAGCCATTTGATCCCCTAGATGGGCAAATAGAGATAGATTGTGGCTTTTGAGTGAAGACAGCTAAGACAGTGAAGACAGTTTGAAGATGTCAAATCATGTCGATCTGTTTTGTGGCATGGACAACATGTGCAGACCAAGACACCAAGACAGCTCTCGATTTGTGGTGAACTGTGGGAGGGAAGAGGGGAAATGACAACAATTGACATCCAGGAGAATATCCCTGAAGGTGTATGCATTCACCAGCATTTTGGGGTTCTTGCCTTTCAGCAAGTTAGTAGCTAAATCTGTGGTTGAGGAGAATATTGAAGTAAGACTTCAGAAGATAAGTAGATGATATGGATTTTTTTAAAAAATAATTGAAATTCTGATTATTTCCAACTCTGCTGTTTCCAATGTAACATATGGTGTCAGCAGCATATTTTGAGGGAGAACACCAGGTTGCAAGAGCACCATGCAGCAAGAGTAAAGAGCTCATGGAGAAGACCGCAGCATTGGCAGAAAAATCCTTAGCTTCGGAGGTGTCTGTGAGGAATTGCCAAGCAGTTTGCTTGCTTGTAAGCATGGTGTGAAAGCACCTGCTGTGGGTTCCTACAGTTTGTCTGCATGAAGATTCCATACACTTTCTTCTCAGAGTTGGGGGTCTTTTTTTGCTGGGTGCTTAATATAGAGTAATGCACAGCCTCTGCTTTGACATGCCTACAGGCTCCATAAAGCCTAAGTAGAACACACGGACACAGCAAGGAGAAGGCTGTAGTGTCAGGGACATGGGATTACACAGCCAGAAACACAATGTGGCACACCCATCCCTTTCTTTTTAGCCTGTTTTTGAAGGGAAACATGATGTGAACGTGTGCCATCTTTCTTCACAGAGACACTAACTTCCCACGGGTTTCATCGGAACTGGATGAAAGGCAGTGGGACAAACCTTTGTCTCCACAGAGAAAAAAGGCTGTAATGTGAGTTCAAGTTACCTCTTCTAACCTACAACTGGTCAGCCCACAGGCAACACACATATACCTTTATACCAAGTGTGAACTGCTTCTTGTCTGCCAGGTACTTAGAGGATGAGTGAGAACGCAGCAGTACTGTGAACGAAGAGATGAGGGAAATAGGGACTGAGAGTATATCTGTGACCTAACGAATCCCTGACTCTTCGCCTGTCAGCAGCCTGAGTAAAGGAGTCAAAGAGGTTGGTTTTGGAGGATGTAATGGAAGACATGACAGTCACATAGTTCAAGAGCATTTATTCCGTAACGCTCATCACAAAAGCATGTCTCATTTGTTGACAAAGTGGTACAATAAGGCAAGATACCAGAACAAGAATGATGTTGAAGATAAGCATGTAGGCCCACAAACTTTCCCTCCATTTTAAGTTGCATAGCTGAGGTGCCCAAGATGGAAGTGGGAGTTACTTGGTTCCCACTACACCTGTGGACAGTGGAGAGTGATGGGCCTTATCTGAGGTTTGATTCTGTCTCTCACCATGGACTAGAAAAGGAGCACAGGACAGCCAGCCTCCTGCTG